>NC_135232.1:955477538-955712538 GCF_051348905.1 Ranitomeya variabilis
CTTTCCATGTAAATCTATGAAATATGTGATTCAGACGCAACCCCGGTGGAAGGTTCCCTATAATGAGGCAGATGGAGCCACTGGATGCAGTCTGGCCTGTGATCTGGCAGTGTCCATCTTTAAGTGTGCATGAAACAGCAGGTTTGTGTACATCTTAAAGGAAACGGCTGAAAAGAGGCCAGACTGAGTCCAGAGTAACTCTTCTGTCTCATTATAGTGATTGAATCTGTCAGGGGTTTCAGGTAAATCTTGTCATACATTGGGTTTTCCATATAAGTGCTCAATGTAGAGCTCTGGATAAATTGATCCAAAATGTTATGTAGAATGTTATTATTAATAGCTTCAACTCCGGTCCACAAAAAAGTCTCGTCTCCACTCATGCCCGTTATCTGTGAAATGGCTCCCCCAGAAGAAATTCAGCAACTTCTTCTGTGCTCTCTTCGAAATACACAATTCCCCCCCACACACACACTCACTCCCTTTTGAGCCCCAGTGTGCCTTAACCACATATAACATCAACATGTTTGGTATTTCTGTAGCGATGACAGCCCGCTTAATTCATGGGTGCGTAGCTCTAGAAACATGTGTGGGGCAGTACAACTTACTGGGCACTACACTATACGGGCAGATTTGCCATTTTCACTCTGCAACACCCATGCAATAAAATTATCACTACACCTGTAGATAAACTTACAAGGATGTATAATTTCCATATTGGGTCACTTATGGAGGGATTTTGCTTTTCTAGGACTTGGGGGTTCTCTATATGGTGTCCGCAAAATATTCTAGGAAAATCTGTGCTCCAGGATGCTAATGGCTCTCCTTCCCTCCCGAGTCACTCTGTATGGCTAAGCTGTACTGTACATTCACATATTGGATAATTACAGTCAGCAAATTTTGGTGACCCTACCCCCATTACCAGAGATTCAGGAGATTTTTTGTTTACTCTGGGGGCGCTATACCCTTAATTTCAAACTGTAATGAGGGAATAAGGCCACTTAGCGGCTGGCATTTTAATGCGTATTGGTGGGCGTTAAGGGGTTATTATTGTTATTATTTATGTATATAGCACCATTAATTCCATGGTGCTGTACATGAGACGGGGTTGCATACAAATTACAGATATCACTTACAGTAAGCAAACTAACAATTACAGACTGTTACAGAGGGGCGAGGACCCTGCCCTTGCGGGCTCACATTTTACAGGATGGTGGGGGAGGAGACAGTAGGTTGAGGGTTGCAGGAGCTCCGGTGTTGGTGAGGCGGTAGCTCCGGTAGTGGTGAGGAGGCAGCGGATTCAGTGCAGGCTGTAAGCTTTCTTGAAGAGGTGGGTTTTCAGGTTCCGTCTGAAGGATCCGAATGTGGTTGATAGTCGGACGTGTTGGGGCAAAGAATTCCAGAGGCTGGGGGATATTCGAGAGAAGTCTTAGAGGCAGTTGGGTGAGGAGCGAATAAGTGTGGAGGAGAGAAGTAGGTCTTGGGAGAACCGGAGATTACGTGAGGGAAGATATATGGAGATTAGTTCTGAGATATATGGAGGACACAGGTTATGGATGGCTTTGTAGGTCAGTATTAGTAATTTGAACTGGATACGCTGAGGGAATGGGAGCCAGTGAAGAGATTTGCAGAGGGGGGAAGCGGAGGAGTAGCGAGGAGAGAGATTAATTAGTCGGGCAGCAGAATTAAGGATGGACTGGAGAGGTGCAAGGGCGTTAGCAGGAAGGCCACAGAAAATGATGTTGCAGTAATCGAGGCGGGAGATGAGGGCATGCACAAGCATTTTAGTAGATTGACGGTTAAGAAAAGGACAGATTCTGGAGATATTTTTGAGCTGGAGGCGACAGGAGGTGGAAAGAGCTTGGATGTACGGTTTGAAGGACAGGGCCAGGTCAAAGATTACTCCGAGGCAGCAGACTTGGAAAGCGTGATGTCGTTAATAGCGATAGGTCAGGTAAGGAAAATCTATGAGATGGAGGAAAGATGATGAGTTCCGATTTGTCCACATTGAGTTTGAGGAAGCGAGAGGAGGATGAGGATATGGCTGATAGACACTCTAGGATTCTGGACAGCAGAGAAGTGATGTCTGAACCAGAGAGGTAGATCTGAGTGTCATCAGCATACAGGTGGTACTGTAATCCATGGGACTTTGAGAAGAGTAAGGCCGCTTTCACACTTCAGGCTTTTGGTTTCGGTCAAAATCCGTCGTTTTGTGCAAAAAAAAAAAAAATATCCAGCGAATTTGCCCGCTGGATCCGTCTTTTTCTCATAGACTTGTATTAGCGACGGATGGCCTCATGTTTCGTCTGTCGTGCGCTGTATCCGTCGGAATTTGTTTATCCGTCGTCTGCAGAGGACAGACAAAGTAAAGTTTTTTTTGTCTGCGTCGAAAAGTCGGACAGCGACGGATCCAGCGGTGTCCGTCGTTGGCTAGAATGGAAGCCTATGGGCGCAGGATCCGTTGTTCGTCAAATGACTAAATCCAGCGACGAATTCCGTTTTTTTACACTGATCATGCTCCAAATCTGTATTTAGTAGCCATTTGGCCAGACAGCCCCAAATCTATATAAACCTGCCTTGTGGCTTCATTCCTCAATGTGCCAGCAAGAAGCATACAAGCAAGAAGCCTGCCAGCAACCTGCCTGATGAATAGATGCATAGGTGGTCACAATATTTGCTAGAACGCCTTCCATTTCTGCCACTTGCTCTACAACCTCTCAAAAATGCAGTGTTAAAACACTCAACATATAGGTTTCCATTATTTTCCAGTAGCCAATCACGTTTGGGAGCCTCCCATTTGGAGATCTGAAAAAACGGATCCGGTTTTTCTATGGATCCGCTATATGGATCTATCGAAAAACCGGATCAGTTGTTTCAGTCTTTCACTATTTTTGACGGATCCGTCCCGACGACGGATTTTGATTGACACCAGAAGACTGAAGTGTGAAAGAGGCCTAAGGGTCCTAGAACAGAGCCTTGGGGGACTCCAACAGAGAGAGGGTGGGATGAAGAGGTAGTGTGGGAGAATCTGAATGTGCAGTTGGAAAGGTATGAGGAGATCCAGGATAGGGCGAGGCCTCTGATGCCAAAGGAGGAGAGGATCTGTAGTAGGAGGCAGTGGGTCAACTGGGTCGAAAGTAGAGGTCTAGGAGGTTAGCTTTGGCTGTAAGTAGGTTGTTAGTAATTTTGGTCAGGGCTGTCTGTCGAGTGATGAGGTGGAAATCAGATGGTAGATTGTCAAAGAGCAAAAGTTAAAATAATAAAGATGGCACATTTGTAAGCTGCTAGAATTTCACCCAAATTCTGATACTTTTTTTGCATTTATTTGTGAAAATGTTGACCTAAATTTATCAGTACCATAAAGTAAAATGTGTAATAAAAAAAAAAAAGTCTGAAACACTGATCTGTTGAAGCGTTCCAGAGTTATTGCCTCATAAAGTGACACTGGTCAGAATTGTAAAATTTGGCTTTGTCAGGAAGGTGAAAACATTCTCAGCGAAGGGGTTAAACTGCACTTAATCTGGGGGCTCCTGCAGTATTTCCAGAGCTCCCACCCTTATTTTCCTACTGCCAGTGTACAGTTTTTGCCTCCTCCCTACCTGACTTCTTGAACTGTCTTTGGAAAACAGGTGTTGTGTAAGAAGAACTGCACATCTGTGTGGGTGTGTAAGTGGAGAGCACAAAAGCAGGATGGCCGCTATATATAGAACTGTCTACTCAGCTCTAATTGCATAATTTAATCAGGCCTTTCTGCACCGGAAAGGCATCCATACTGCTCTCGGGCATCAAAGGAAACATCTTTCCAAGCTGTATCCTTTTGCAGAGCAACACACGGTCCCACACCACACGCCTAATTGTTGAAGCCCTCCACTGGGAAGAATGAGGAATTTTGCTCTTTTGTCTCTTTTAAACAAGAACTTCCTCCATTATTTAGGCTGGGTGTCAGGGATGGACTTGAGTCAGACAGAGGCCAGTTGATTTTTACCCCTTCCCTCCTGCCATACTTTCACATGTACACTACATGTACTCTGTCTGTTCCTTTGTGTTTGTATGAATCATTCTTGCTTTAGTCTCGTCTCAACTCAGTGATAGCATGACATACAAAGTCCAAAGCAAAATCACAGCACACTGCAAGGGAATGTTTTATACAGCTTAATTCCCACATGGTGGAAGTGCCCGGTCACCGCCTTTCTAAAACTGTTCCATTATTTTAAAAAATAAATGAAATATCTGATCTGTTAGATGGGTGCTGAGACTTCCTGATCACTGCAGTGAAAATTCTAGGGGGCTTGGAAATAATACTAAAAAACAAAAAAAAACCTTATTTGCGCCAGGAAACTCTTCTGCATTGTTTACACCATAGCAGGTTCGACAAAATGGTTTGGTCTAGCAGGAGTATACTCTGGGGTGTGCTGAAACTGAGCCAATTAATACATGATGTACACTTTAGCTGGTCATACACCATAGCTGGCTGCCAAACTTTCAACCAACAGCTATATCTCCCATATCATCTTACATATATCGCCTCCGCCCCCACCCCTTCCAACTGCACAAAAGTGCTTTGCCGATTGTTCTTGCGTGTCCACAGGGACAGAAAAGTCACTGCTAGACACCTGTCAATGGCTTATTGGCTTATTTCCCTAAAACAAGAGGATCCACTGTGGAAACTCCAAAGAACCCCATTCTTCCCTCCTTAGCTTCCCAGAGAGTTGGGAGGCCCTCATACATATTACGTGTTTGCCATTTTTTTCAGCTAATATCTATAGGAGCCTTTTTCACTGCAACCAGGGCTGTGGAGTCTGAGTCGATGACATGGAAATTGAGGAGTCTTGAGTCGGAGGTTTGGTTTACCGACTCCACCGCCCTGACTGCAACTAGGCAATGCCAAAGATTTATGAAATGTAACCCCTATTTAGTAATCAGTCCCGTTGCATCTTATAGCTGGGCCATCCAAGCACACCCTTACTGGTTCTTACTGGCTGGTCAAGTGTTGTCCTATTCTCAGTAATGGCATTTGCCATTGATTCTGGATATTTTGGGTTTGCTATTACATTATTGCCTCGGAAACTTGCTGTATGTGCAGAATCATGAGTGATTCTTAGAATGTCATTGTGCATCTGAAATTGTATGTTGGCTATTGATATGATGAGGTCAGTGAAACTAAGAATAGCACCGATGGAGGGGAATAAGCTGACCTTCTCCGAATGCAGGTCACCACATTCTCAGGGGGTTGTGTGCTCACTGTAAATGTATGCCGTGTAGCAGCCAATATGCTCTTGAATGCCGCCAGATGATGAAATCTCACATCTGGCTTTCCACCCGCTCCTAGCTAATACATTTTTTTTCTCTTAATTTTCTCTAGATGCTGCTTGTCTCCTGGGAATCACAGGCTCCCACTCTTGCTCTGGAAACGGTTTTCTTGTTGAGAAGCAAAGAGGAAGTTCTTATTTTTAGAAAGTTGGACCAGTAAGTGCTCTTATACATCGGAGACCTGCTCTGCTTGTCACAATGAATGTGACCAGCCTTTTCTCCTTTACTAGCCCAGCAGTGAAGAGGCTGCTTGGCTGGAAACAAGGAGATGAGGAAGAAAAATGGGCAGAAAAAGCAGTAGATGCATTGGTTAAAAAACTGAAGAAAAAGAAAGGCGCCATGGAAGAGTTGGAGAAGGCCCTGAGTTGTCCTGGACAGCCAAGTAACTGTGTCACCATTCCCCGCTCACTGGATGGAAGACTACAAGTATCTCACCGGAAGGGGCTCCCCCATGTCATTTACTGCCGAGTATGGCGCTGGCCTGATCTGCAGAGCCATCATGAACTGAAACCTCTGGAGTGCTGCGAGTATCCATTCGGCTCCAAGCAGAAGGAAGTCTGCATAAACCCTTACCACTACAAAAGGGTGGAAAGTCCGGGTATGTATCTACATTTAGCCGAGCACTTTCAAAACACTATGACCTTGCAGGTTAATGGCATTATTGGAACTTTAAAACTTGTTTGTCTCATAAGAGATTGGCATTTTACAAACTCTAATGGTAAGTGATTATTGTTTGAAATGGTTTAGAGTAGAAATTCTATTGCTTCATGGCACGTGATTGTACGCATTGGCCACGTCATTTTAGTGGCTTGGATGTTGGGTCACTCTGAATGTGCTCACTCATAATAATGCACACGGTTTATGAACTTTGCATAGCCAAAAATTGCTTAACATATGTCTTTACTTTTTTTTTCCTTCTGTCTTTTCAAAAAATTGCAAAATTTGTCCCCAAATGTACATTATTTCCCTCTGAAGTGATTTTTACACACGTTTTCTAAAGTCATAAATGATAGATCAGTTGGAAAAAAATATCTGAAAACTGTAAACTCTGCCCACAATCGCAAACATAAAGTAGGTGACCACAAAATAAACGTTTTAAAAATAATTAAATAAATAATCGTCACGTTAGTTAAAGGGAATCTGTCAGTAGGAACAACCCTCCTAAGCCGTCTATATGGATATGTAGGTCATAGGAAGCTGGAAAAAATTATACCTTGTTTTCTTCGATCTGATGTGTTATTCCAAAGCAATCCATGTTTTTCTTATATGTAAATGATCTGTTAAGATCTATGGGCCGACACTGATTTGCATGAGAATCTGCCTCCAGAGCTGCTTATAACTAAAGGCCCCGTCTCACTAAGCGATTTACCAACGATCACGACCAGCGATACGACCTGGCCGTGATCGTTGGTAAGTCGCTGTGTGGTCGCTGGGGAGCTGTCACACAGACCGCTCTCTCCAGCGACCAACGATCAGGGGAACGACTTCGGCATCGTTGAAACTGTCTTCAACGATGCCGAAGTCCCCCTGCAGCACCCGGGTAACCAGGGTAAACATCGGGTTACTAAGCGCAGGGCCGCGCTTAGTAACCCGATGTTTACCCTGGTTACAAAAAAAAACAAACAGTACATACTCGCCTTTCGGTGTCCAGGTCCCTTGCCGTCTGCTTCCTGCTCTGACTGAGCCGCCGTACAGTGAGAGCAGAGCGCAGCGGTGACGTCACCGCTGTGCTCTCAGTGTACGGCCGGCAGTCAGAGCAGGAAGCAGACGGCAAGGGACCTGGACACCGAAAGGCGAGTATGTACTGTTTGTTTTTTTTTGGTAACCAGGGTAAACATCGGGTTACTAAGCGCGGCCCTGCGCTTAGTAACCCGATGTTTACCCTGGTTACCAGTGAAGACATCGCTGGATCGGTGTCACACACACCGATTCAGCGATGTCAGCGGGGCCTCAACGACCAAAAAAAGGTCCAGGCCATTCCGACACGACCAGCGATCTCGCAGCAGGGGCCTGATCGCTGGTACGTGTCACACATAGCGAGATCGCTATGGAGGTCGCTGTTGCGTCACAAAACTTGTGACTCAGCAGCGATCTCGCTAGCGATCTCGCTATGTGAGACGGGGCCTTTAAAGTTACACTAGTGTATGGTATCGGATGTGATATGCTAATGATCCTCGTCTCCTGCTGCTACTGTGCTCCGATCCTCTCTTATGGTGGGACTGGAGCACGGCTACAGAGGAGACTGAGAAAGTAATTTCTCCATCTCTGCTGCTGGCGTCGGTGAGAAGATCACAGCACCCGAGTGTATTGTGATGTTTCCCTCACCCATAGACTTGTATGGATGCGAGTGAGCAGAGTCTCGCTACCAATCGCAGCATGCTGCGACTGTCCCCTCATGCCGAATTGGCATGAGAAAATGATTGCAGATCTGAGCTGCTCCATAGTATAACATTGGTCCGAGTGCCGTGTTGTACGGTAGTGTGACTCTGACAAAGTGGTCATTACCAGTGTGAGACATGTAATGACAGACAGTCTGATCATAATTGCACACAGCTCTGCAGTGAAATTAGAGCTAACAGTACAGCAGAGGTGAACTTGCTAATTACAAAAACATTTGCTGCTGCGTTCCTTTCATAGTACTTCAGCTTCCATCTCAGACAGTCGGTGTGGTGGATGGGCAAGACAGCAAGCAGGGCTGGCCACACTGAAAAGACAAATGCAAGTGTGCTACTTACCGTATGTTTGTAATGAGACACGGGTCTGCTCTGCTGTATGGTGATAGCGCTTATAATTGCACAGCTCTCCAGTGAGATCAAAGCGAAGTGTCAGTTATTACATGTCTCACACTGGGAGCAAACCCCTTTCATGGAAAATGAGCTCTGGAGGCAGATTCACATGTAGGTCTTTATTCAGCTTCTTTTGACCCACATGTCCATATAGAAGGCTTAAAAGGGTTGATGTTACTGACAGATTCTCTTCAAATCCCCCTTCTTAGGCCCCATCTGTAAAGTAGCAATATATTGACTTTGTTCTGGTGGTTTCAACATTTTTCTTTGTGTCTGTGTTAAGAGAATGCTATGTATATGCACTATTGCTTTTACTTGCAGCAGGGCATTTATTTTGTTTGTCCTGGTTTTTGCCTGTTTTTTTGGCCAGTGTGAACATGCCCCTATTTTGCATGCATACAAAGTTGACTCCAGTTAATTTCTCTCAGCTTATATTCGGTATATAAATCTGTTTCTGACTTTAAAAAAAATCCATTCAAGAAATTAGATAGAATTCTCTTGACTGAATGGAGAATCTTTTTTTTAAGTTCTGAAGCAGAGAAAAGGACAGAGCAAAATTAATGGCTGCAGCAGATCCATCACATGACTGAAGCCATAAATTCCCGAAGGATTTCATTGACTATAATCAGATCTTCATTTGTCCAGTATATTTGGCAAAATGTGATGGGCAACGTGGATGTGAATAGAGCCATCAGGGTGCATTTACATTACGCTTTTTAATATGTTTGGTCCCGTCGGGCTTCTGTCCGAAAACCCCCACCCCCAGAAAAAAGGGGTCAAGATGTATGCGCTGACCAGGCCTTAGAATGTAATGGTGCTGGCAGAGTGAATGTGTGCTCTGTTGTGCATCACTTTGGAGAGTATATGCCTACTGGAGGTGTACACTCAGACGTAGTATACTTCTTCTTGGTGTCTGTTTCCAGTAGGTGTTCACGCCCAAAAATGAGGCACCGCAGAGCACACGTTTGCTTTGTCGGCTCCATTTGTCAATGGCCCCAGTGGCGCATACGCCTGAATCCCATTTTGTGAAGTGATCTGGATGGAAGCCCTAAGGCTAGGGTCACATTGCGTTCTGTGACCGCATTTAACGGACTACGTTACACCGCGGCATAACGCTGTGTAACGTAGTCCGTTAACGCCGCCATTGCCTGTAATGGCGAACGCATCGCTAGCGCCCGCCCACATTGGGTGTGCGCTAGCGATGTGCCGTCATTTGAGTGACGGACCGCGAACGCTGCTTGCAGCGCTCGCGGTCCATTCCTCGCTAGCGCAGATCGGGGATCTGCGCTAGCGGGATCGGCTAACGCGATCCCTTTTGGGACATTGCGTTAGCGCAGTCCGTAGCGCTATGCGCTAAACGGACTGCCCTAACGCAATGTGACCCTAGCCTAACAGGACAAAAGTGGAATAAATTGCAATGTGAAAGCACCCCTAGATACTGCACCATGCCTAGAGATTTTATAGAGGTGCTGGCTGCTGAGGTCCACACACCTCTATAATTAAAGCATAACAAGCTATAATAAGGCAATTATATAGTATAGCGCTTTATGCTGTGTGCAAACAGTCAACTTTAGCTAACCCCAGTTGTAATAACTGTGCACGCGTTGCCACCTTTTTCCATGCTGTTGTAGTTTGTTGTATTCCTTTGGTGTTGAGCCGCCTCCCTTGCTTTTCCTTCCTGCTTCATTGTCTCCTGTCCATGATATGAGCTTACCAACTGTGCATCCTCCCAGCTGCTCGGCTCGGCCGCTCCCTAGATATTAGTGCTGTGCTAGAAGCAGACATAAACACGCTGCCCGGTCGGCTGCTACAGCTTTGTGTGGCCTTTATTAGGCCTTCAGATGTTCCTCTCAGATGGACGTGTGCGTGAAGACAAATGACAGAAGCCACCAGGAACTTTCTTCGTCAGCTCACAGCCCTTTACAGGTCTTGTACAACACTGACAGACGGGTTGAGTGCTGATCAGACTTCTCAGAAAGCTGTATCGCCCATTTCTTGCCCAATTGCCATGCAGGCAGTCTTCTGTGTGTAGCGAGAGCAGGATAGGGCATTGCTGCTTGTTCAGTATTACAGGTCGTCTTGTCCTCTCCTTGTGTGTCATCCCATGTTCCAGTGTTCAGCAGAGACGGCGCTTATTTTTTTATTTATTTTTTTCCCTCCAGTAAACCTAGTAGAGTGTTTTATCTCGGTAATTTTTACTAGCTGCACCCACATTATGTAGACAGGAAAATAAATATTATCTTCCCCTCAAACACAATGTATAGGTGTAGCCCTACTAGTTTTGGAAGCTCATGTGCAGTTGGGTCACTCTAGGATTTTCCCCAATTTACACATCTAGACATAATATAAACATTTCAGGGAAGCGCACCGCACAATAAAATGTCTCCAAACGCTGCTGGGAGGCCAGTGTGAGGGCACGGCATTGCAGCTGTGTATGACAGGGCTTGCCGTGCCTACTGAATGCATCCACTACAGAGCATGTTTCCTGAGAAATCTCAGGCCCGATCTCCTCCTTTATTAGATGGAGTTGTACAGAAGTTTTATTTTAGACGGCCTAGCTTGTGAGACAGTTCACTTAATGCAGTGGTGCTCAAATCTCTGGAGGCTTCTAAGAAATGGCGTTCAATGACTGATGGCGAGTAATGCTTTTGTGTTTTTCTGGATCTTGGCAGTGTATTGGTTTGGCTCTATTTATGTGTGTTTTTTTTTTTTCTTTCATGTGCATGTCTTCTTTCATTATAAGAGCTGCACTGCAATCCCCCTTGTCTTTACAGTTGTGTGGCGGTAGTGAGGAACAGTCATACCATTGAGTCACTGCCATATCGCAGAGGACACCAAATTGAAGTTCTACTTGGCTTTTTTTTTGCTGTTAGGAGGCATGAAAAGGCCACTCTTCATTCTCATTTAGACATAGGAATTTCCGGTGCATTTAGCGTCTGTATGATGGCTGCGACTCAAATTGACCGCATCCTAGATCCTTTCATATAGGTACATCCAGGTGAGAATTTGCACACACAGTAACTGCCTGGCACAATCTGATCAGGAGCTCGATGTAACTGATGGCTGAGCTCCAGCAGTAACAGCCAGGGCTGCTGCAAGCTGAGGAAGCTCCCCCTCTTAAAAGCACACCATCATCCTCCTCAATGCGGTTGTGGGGTGCCCATGCTTTTCACAGTTGCATGATTTCCTGTGGACTGAGTGGTCCGTGCAAAATCATGAAACTGTTCAGTAATGATCCAAGTGTCTGATCGAATTCTAATGAAAGTCTATGGGTCTGTGGGGAAAAAAAAAATTGGACAGCACACGGATGCCATGTTTTTCACATTTGAATGTGAAAATAAACCATTCTCTTAACCGTCACGTTTGGAATAATAACCTCATCTATAAAACTACAATACCATTTCTTTACAGTGAACAATAGAGAGAAAATGTATTGCTCTTTTTACATCAGTCTTCCACCCAAAGAGTAGAATAAAATGTTATTTAACCCCTTCCCGACCCATGACGCCACATAGGCGTCATGAAAACCCGTGCCAATCCGACCCATGACGCCTATGTGGCGTCATGGAATGATCGCGTCCCTGCAGATCGGGTGAAGGGGTTAACTCCTATTTTACCCGATCTGCAGGGAGAGGGGGAGTGGTACTTCAGCCCAGGGGGGGTGGCTTCACCCCCCCCGTGGCTACGATCGCTCTGATTGGCTGTTGAAAGTGAAACTGCCAATCAGAGCGATTTGTAATATTTCACCTAAAAAACTGGTGAAATATTACAATCCAGCCATGGCCGATGCTGCAATATCATCGGCCATGGCTGGAAACACTAATGTGACCCCCCCCACCCCACCGATCGCCCCCCCAGTGCTCCGTTATAGGGTCCGGTCCCCTCCGTCCGCCTGCCGGCTCCCCCGTCCTGCTGTCCGCTCCCCCGTCCTCCTGCCCGCTCCCCCCTGCTCCTATGTCACCCCCCCGTGCTCCGACGCCCCCCCCGTGCCCCGATCTCCCCCCCCTTATACTTACCGAGGCTCCCGGTCCCCGTCCGCCTCCATCATGGGCGCCGCCATCTTCCAAAATGGCGGGCGCATGCTCAGTGCGCCCGCCGGCCGGCAGATTCATTAGAGGTACATTTTGATCGCTGTGGTAGGTTCTATCACAGCGATCAAAATAAAAAAATAATAAATAAACCCCCCCCTTTATCACCCCCATAGGTAGGGACAATAATAAAATAAAGAAAATATTTTTTTTTCTTTTTCCACTAGGGTTAGGGTTAGAACTAGGGTTAGAACTAGGGGTAGGGTTAGGGGTAGGGTTAGGGTTACGGGTAGGGTTAGGGGTAGGGTTATGGCATGTGCACACAGAGCGGATCGGCCGCGGATCCGCAGCGGATCGGCCGCGGATCGGCAGCGGATCGACAGCGGATCCGCAGCGGATTGGCAGCGGATCCGCAGCGGATCGGCAGCGGATCGGCCGCGGATCCGCAGCGGATCGGCCGCGGATCCGCAGCGGATCCGCAGCGGATCCGCAGCGGATCGGCCGCGGATCCGCAGCGGATCCGCAGCGGATTGGCCGCGGATCCGCAGCGGATCCGCAGCGGATTGGCCGCGGATCCGCAGCGGATTGGCCGCGGATCCGCAGCGGATTGGCCGCTGCGAATTCGAAGCAGTTTTCCATCAGGTTTACAGTACCATGTACACCTAAGGAAAACCAAATCCGCTGTGCCCATGGTGCGGAAAATTCCGTGCAGAAACGCTGCGTTGTATTTTCCGCAGCATGTCAATTCTTTGTGCGGATTCCGCAGCGTTTTACACCTGTTCCTCAATAGGAATCCGCAGGTGAAATCTGCACAAAAAAACACTGGAAATCTGCTGTAAATCCGCAGGTAAAACGCAGTGCCTTTTACCTGCAGATTTTTCAAAAATCATGAGGAAAAATCTCACACGAATCCGCAACGTGGGCACATAGCCTTAGGGTTAGGGTTGGAATTAGAGTTAGGGTTGGAATTAGGGCTAGGGTTTGAAATAGGGTTAAGATTAGGCTTGTGGTTAGGGTTACGGATAGGGTTAGGGGTGTGTTGGGGTTACAGTTGTGGTTAGGGTTGGGATTAGGGTTACGGTTGGGATTAGGGTTAGGATTAGGGTTGGAATTAGGGTTACGGGTGTGTTGCGGTTAGGGTTGTGGTTAGGGGTGTGTTGGGGTTAAGGTTGTGATTAGGGTTATGGCTACAGTTGGGATTAGGATTAGGGGTGTGTTGGGGTTAGTGTTGAAGTTAGAATTGAGGGGTTTCCACTGTTTAGGCACATCAGGGGTCTCAAAACGCAACATGGCGCCACCATTGATTCCAGCCAATCTTGCGTTCAAAAAGTCAAATGGTGCTCCCGCCCTTCCAAGCCCCGACGTGCGCCCAAACAGTGGTTTACCCCCACATTTGGGGTACCAGCGTACTCAGGACAAACTGGGCAACAACTGCTGGGGTCTAATTTCTCCTGTTACCCTTGCAAAAATAAAAAATTACTTGCTAAAACATAATTTTTGAGGAAAGAACAATTATTTTTTATTTTCACGGCTCTGCGTTATAAACTTCTGTGAAGCACTTGGGGGTTGAAAGTGCTCACCACACATCTAGATAAGTTCCTTCGGGGGTCTAGTTTCCAAAATGGGGTCACTTGTGGGGTGTTTCTACTGTTTAGGTACATCAGGGGCTCTGCAAATGCAATGTGACGCCCGCAGACCATTCCATCAAAGTCTGCATTTCAAATGTCACTACTTCCCTTCCGAGCCCTGACGTGTGCCCAAACAGTGGTTTACCCCCACATATGGGGTATCAGCGTACTCACAACAAACTGGGCAACAAATATTGGGGTCCAAATTCTCCTGTTACCCTTGTGAAAATAAAAAATTGCTTGCTAAAACATCTTTTTTGAGGAAAGAAAAATGATTTTTTATTTTCACGGCTCTGCGTTGTAAACTTCTGTGAAGCACTTGGGGGTTGAACGTGCTCACCACACATCTAGATAAGTTCCTTGGGGGGTCTAGTTTCCAAAATGGGGTCACTTGTGGGGGGTTTCTACTGTTTAGGCATATCAGGGGCTCTGCAAACGCAACCTGACGCCCGCAGAGCATTCCATCAAAGTCTGCATTTCAAAACGTCACTACTTCCCTTCCGAACCCCGACGTGTGCCAAAACAGTGGTTTACCCCCACATATGGGGTATCAGCGTACTCAGGAGAAACTGGACAACAACTTTTGGGGTCCAATTTCTCCTGTTACTCTTGCAAAAATAAAAAAATTCTGGGCTAAAAAAATATTTTTGAGGAAAGGAAACACATTTTTTATTTTCACGGCTCTGCGTTATAAACTTCTGTGAAGCACTTGGGGGTTCAAAGTGCTCACTACACATCTAGATAAGTTCCCTTGGGGGTCTAGTTTCCAAAATGGAGTCAATTGTGGGGAGTTCCTACTGTTTAGGCACATCAGGGGCTCTGCAAACGCAACCTGACGCCCGCAGAGCATTCCATCAAAGTCTGCATTTCAAAACGTCACTACTTCCCTTCCGAACCCTGACGTGTGCCAAAACAATGGTTTACCCCCACATATGGGGTATCAGCGTACTCAGGAGAAACTGGACAACAACTTTTGGGGTCCAATTTCTCCTGTTACCCTTGGGAAAATAAAAAATTGTGGGCTAAAAAATCATTTTTGAGAAAAGAAAAATTATTTTTTATTTTCATGGCTCTGCGTTATAAACTTCTGTGAAGCACTTGGGGGTTCAAAGTGCTCACCACACATCTAGATTAGTTCCTTGGGAGGTCTAGTTTCCAAAATGGGGTCACTTGTGCGGGAGCTCCAATGTTTAGGCACACAGGGGCTCTCCAAACGCGACATGGTGTCCGCTAATGATTGGAGCTAATTTTCCATTCAAAAAGCCAAATGGCGTGCCTTCCCTTCCGAGCCCTGCCGTGCGCCCAAACAGTGGTTTACCCCCACATATGGGGTATCATCGTACTCAGAACAAACTGGACAAAAACATTTGGGGTCCAATTTCTCCTATTACCCTTGGGAAAATAAAAAATTCTGGGCTAAAAATCATTTTTGAGGAAAGAAAAATTATTTTTTTATTTTCACGGCTCTGCGTTATAAACTTCTGTGAAGCACCTGGGGGTTATAAGTGCTCACTATGCATCTAGATAAGTTTCTTGGGGGGTCTAGTTTCCAAAATGGGGTCACTTGTAGGGGAGCTCCAATGTTTAGGCACACAGGGGCTCTCCAAACGCGACATGGTGTCCGCTAACGATTGGAGCTAATTTTCCATTCAAAAAGTCAAATGGCACGCCTCCCCTTCCGAGCCTTGCCGTGCACCCAAACAGTGGTTTACCCCCACATATGAGGTATCGGCATACTCAGGAGAAATTGCCCAACAAATTTTAGGATCCATTTTATCCTGTTGCCCATGTGAAAATGAAAGAATTGAGGCTAAAAGAAATTTTGTGTGAAAAAAAAGTACTTTTTCATTTTTGCGGATCAATTTGTGAAGCACCTGGGGGTTTAAAGTGCTCACTATGCCTCTGGATGAGTTCCTTGGGGGGTCTAGTTTCCAAAATGGGGTCACTTGTGGAGGAGCTCCAATGTTTAGGCACACAGGAGCTTTCCAAACGCGACATGGTGTCCGCTAACGATGGAGATAATTTTCCATTCAAAAAGTCAAATGGCGCTCCTTCCCTTCCGAGCCTTACCATGTGCCCAAACAGTGGTTTACCCCCACATGTGAGGTATTGGTGTACTCAGGAGAAATTGCCCAACAAAATTTAGGATCCATTTTATCCTGTTGCCCATGTGAAAATGAAAAAATTGAGGCTAAAATAATTTTTTTGTGAAAAAAAAGTACTTTTTCATTTTTACGGATCAATTTGTGAAGCACCTGGGGGTTTAAAGTGCTCACTATGCTTCTAGATAAGTTCCTTGGGGGGTCTAGTTTCCAAAATGTGGTCACTTGTGGGGGAGCTCCAATGTTTAGGCACACGGGGGCTCTCCAAACGCGACATGGTGTCCGCTAAAGATTGGAGCCAATTTTTCATTAAAAAAGTCAAATGGCGCTCCTTCCCTTCCGAGCCCTGCCGTGCGCCCAAACAGTGGTTTACCCCCACATATGAGGTATCAGCGTACTCAGGACAAATTGGACAACAACGTCCCTGGTCCAGTTTCTCCTTTTACCCTTGGGAAAATAAAAAAATTGTTGCTAAAAGATCATTTTTGTGACTAAAAAGTTAAATGTTCATTTTTTACTTCCATGTTGCTTCTGCTGCTGTGAAACACCTGAAGGGTTAATAAACTTCTTGAATGTGGTTTTGAGCACCTTGAGGGGTGCAGTTTTTAGAATGGTGTCACTTTTGGGTATTTTCAGCCATATAGAACCCTCAAAATGACTTCAAATGTGAGGTGGTCCCTAAAAAA
The DNA here is from genome assembly GCF_051348905.1 of Ranitomeya variabilis. Lineage (NCBI taxonomy): Eukaryota > Metazoa > Chordata > Amphibia > Anura > Dendrobatidae > Ranitomeya > Ranitomeya variabilis. The sequence goes on from NC_135232.1 coordinate 955,494,076, forward strand.
AATGGTTTTGTAAATTTTGTTGTAAAAATGAGAAATCACTGGTCAAATTTTAACCCTTATAACTTCCTAGCAAAAAAAAAAATTGTTTCCAAAATTGTGCTGATGTAAAGTAGACATGTGGGAAACGTTATTTATTAACTATTTTGTGTCACATAACTCTCTGGTTTAACAGAATAAAAATTCAAAATGTGAAAATTGCGAAATTTTCAAATTTTTTGCCACATTTCCGTTTTTTTCACAAATAAACTCAAAAATTATCGACCTAAATTTACCACTAACATGAAGCCCAATATGTCACGAAAAAACAGTCTCAGAATCGCTAGGATCCGTTGAAGCGTTCCTGAGTTATTACCTCATAAAGGGACACTGGTCAGAATTGCAAAAAACGGCAAGGTCATTAAGGCCAAAATAGGCTGGGTCATGAAGGGGTTAAAAATGGTATCCCTGAAAATGTTGCACATAAAACAATCTCTCCCTGCAGTGTCAGAGAAAAATGATTATAACTCTGACTGTTGCCTCATTCACGCATCTGTGTTGTGTCCGTATTTATTTCCAAGAATACAACACACACCAATTATTTTTGGTGCTGTTCACATGTCTATGTTTTGCATTGACACACAGTTCATGAAAAAACACACACATCCGTTTTTTCCTGGCAGCACAGATGGCAGGGGCCAATACAAGTCTATTGGTCCTTTTAGAAAGATGGATGGCATCTGTATGTTGTACGCAGTTAACATTGCAGAGTATAGGAGAAACTTTGTAATTTCTTTATCCACTTGTGAAAAACACTGATGGCAAAGGGCACAATGACACCAGTAACATTTTTTTTCCCATGTACATGTTTAAACACAGTCATTTGATGTGACATTTGGTGATATTTAAATTAATGTTTTAGGGGGTCTTTTTGTTTTGCTTTTAACGAATTCTTATTTTCTTCTTGGTGTGCAAAAACTGTGGTCACCAGGGCTGTGGAGTCGGCAAGCCAAAACTCCTACTCCTCAATTTCCCTGGCTCTGACCCCACAGCATTGCCTTACTACTGAGCATGTGCATAAAGAGCAGCACAGATTTATCTAATCTAAAAGCCGAGATTCTTAGATCAGGAACAGAACAGACATTTATAGGACATTTCATAACTTTCCCAAATTATTATGAAATAAATTTACTGCACATCCTGTATTGTACTACTACATATATTTTAGGAGTCTGTCCATTTTATACCAACTCGACAGCCCTGGGTGTCACTTCTGTCCTGACTGACCTTAGAGATGAAGCTGTCTTGGAACTTTAAACACACAATGAACTGAGTTATCTTTTGTTTTCTTAAGGGTATATTCCTACAATGCACATTTGGTGAGTTTTTCTGCACTTATTATGTAAATTACGTAAATACCCTATACCCCCCCCCCCCTTCTCAAACACACAATCTATATTTGACTTTTTTATCGTGTCTTATTCCACTCCTTGATCAGGGTGTGATTTAAGTCTTTTGTGTGTATTTGCACTACCGTTCAAAAGTTTAGGGTCACTAGAAATTTCCTTTTTTGAAAGAAAAGCAGTTTTTTTCCAATGAAGCTAACATTAAATGATTCAGAAATACACTCTATACTTTGTTAATGTGGTAAATGACTATTCTAGTTGCAAACGTCTTGTAATGCAATATCCTCATAGGTGTATAGAGCCACATTTCCAACAACCATCAAGTTCTTATGGTACTTTGTGTTTGCTAACTATGAAAGAAGGCTAATGGATGGTTAGAATACCCTAGAAAACCCTTGTGCAAGTATGTTAGCACAGCTGAAAACAGTTTGGCTGATTAGAGAACCTATAAACCTGACCTTCCTTTGAGCTAGTTGAGAATCTGGAGCATTACATTTGTTGGTTCCATTAAACTCTCAAAATGGCCAGAAGAAAAGAACTTTCATGTGAAACTCGATAGTCTATTCTTGTTCTTAGAAATGAAGGCTATTCCATGCTAGAAATTGCCAAGAAACGGAAGATTTCCTACAACGGTGTGTACTAGTCCCTTCAGAGGAGAGCACAAACAGGCTCTAACCAGAATAGAAAGAGAAGTGGGAGACCCCGCTGCACAACTGAGCAACAAGACAAGTACATTAGAATCTGTAGTTTGAGAAATCAACGCCTCACAGGTCCTCAACCGGCAGCTTCATTAAATAGTACACGCAAAACCCCAGTGTCAACGTCTACACTGAAGAGGCGGCTTCAGGATGCTGGCCTTCAGGGGAGAGTGGCAAAGAAAAAGCCATATCTGAGACTGGCTAATAAAAGGAAAAGATTAATATGGGCAAAAAGAACACAGACATTGGACAGAGGAAGATTAGAAAAAAGTGTTATGGACACACAAATCCAAGTTTGAGGTGTTTGGATCACACAGAAGAACATTTGTGAGACCCAGAACAACTGAAAAGATGCTGGAAGAGTGCCTGATGCCATCTGTCAAGCATGGTGGAGGTAATGTGATGGTCTGGGGTTGCTTTGGTGCTGGTAAAGTGGAAGATTTGTACAAGGTAAAAGGGATTTTGAATAAGGAAGGCTATCACTCCATTTTGCAATGCCATGCCATACCCTGTGGACAGCCCTTGATTGGAGCCGATTTAATCCTACAACAGGACAATGACCCAAAGCACACCTCCAAATTATGCAAGAACTATTTAGGGAAGAAGCAGGCAGCTGGTATTCTATCTGTAATGGAGTGGCCAGCGCAGTCACCAGATCTCAACCCCATTGAGCTGTTGTAGGAGCAGCTTGACCGTATGGTACGTAAAAAATGCCCATCGAGCCAAACCAACTTGTGGGAGGGGCTTCTGGAAGCATGGGGTGAAATTTCTCCAGATTACCTCAGCAAATTAACTGCTAGAATGCCAAAAGTCTGCAATGCTGTATTTGCTGCAAAGGGAACATTCTTTGACGAAAGCAAAGTTTGAAGGAAAAAATTATTATTTCAATTAAAAAATCTTTTTTTCGAACCTTGTCAATGTCTGGACTAGATTTTCAATTCATTTGGCAACTCATTTGATAAAAGTATGAGTTTTCATGGAAAACGCAAAATTGTCTGGGTGACCCTAAACTTTTGAACGGTAGTGTAAGTGAAAATTATACATGTTTAATTTTTTTTAACTACTTTTTACCTTACTTGGTCCCTCTATGGGACTTTAAAACTTCCCCCACCTCCACCCCCTTCTGATATGCTGCAGTACATAAGTGTTAGGCTACGTTCCCTTGCTGAGCTTATTGTTGAGTTTTTGATGTTCCAGATTTTCTCCACTACTAGGACAACCCCTTCTTAAACTAAATGTTCAACCCCGCTCAAAATGCCTATACTTTCCTCCTGTGCTTGCTCTGTTCCTACGGTGTCGGCATTCGCAGTCCCAGGGCTGTGATGGGGTGGAATGTGATGCCAGATCAGTGCTGGCGTCACTGTCTCCAGCTTCGGACAAATTGAACATAAAGAGGGAGTCCAGGATGAGCTACAGCCTTGACTTCCTGTTCGGACGAAGGCAGAGAAAGTGACGCCAGCGATGATTGGGGGCCAGCGTCGCGTGTCACAACACCGCATCACAACCCCAGGAAGAGTGAGGGGAGTATAGGCTTTGTTATCTGGGCCAAACATTTGGTTTAAGAAGGGGTTGTCGTAGTAGTGGAGAACCCCTTTAAGATGCATTACTTGTAATTTATAGAAAATTTGCAACATCAAAACTTAAAAGCTCATCTTGGTAACATAGCCTTGCACTGACACATGTTAGCCTCTCCATTTCTATTGATTGCATCAATCAGAGGGTTAAAAATCCTGTCATTGCGGGCATCGGTCGGCTGTTTAATGGAGCTTGCCAGTCAGTTAAGCTGAGCTCCTTTAGGTTATTGTGCGGGCGCAAACATCACCTGAGTATAAAGTCTGTCGGGAAGGACTTTAAAAATATATAAATCTTGATTTGTTCCCAAAAGTTGGACTAAGGCTCGGTTCACACTTATCCAATGCTGAGCAATTGAGTTCTATCGAAGTCTCTCAACAACAAGACTCCGCCTAAACTGTCTGCTGATGCTACACTATGAGGCAGATGGAGTCATATTAGACTCTGTTTAGCCTCGGTTCAGGCTCTGTTGTATCTTTTTATGGATATTCAAGCGGTTTGAACCTCCCTTATATAGGCGCGTCCATTCCGAGATTTCGTTACAACCCAAATTGCAAGACTTTAAAAGACACAGTGTGCACAGACTCCACCATGTTGGTGGTAGCCCAAAGGCTCTGGAAAAGCGATGTGCCTCCTCTCACACTTGCCCCTCCCTCCCAAACAATCTGGTGGAGTAATCTGCAATCCTAATGGCCCTAAAATGTGCCCAAGCTATGGATGGCGTCCACAGGTTTGGCATTACTGTAGCAGGAAGGTCCCACATAACCATTCAGAGGTCCATTTCTCCATAAGCACAAGCTGAAACCAATGTATTAGGTATTACAAAGGCATATGTGCAGGTTTCAAAAAACCTACTGTGATTATTTCTGGGAAATTCCTGTGGAATCAAGTCACTACACCCATAGATGAATTCCCAGAGGGGTTTACTTTTTAAAATAGGATTTCTTGAGGGAGGTTTCTGCTGTTTTGCCATCTAGGTTCTCTGAATCTATTGTAGCACAGATTTTCTTGAAATAGTGGCATTTGATAATAGCTGACATGCAGTCACCGTACTGTATGGCCACATTTGGGAACTAGTTCTTCCAGGTGAAACTGTAACAAATGGGGTCACTTACCACTATTCCATCTTGTAAAAATGTAAACATCTGAGGCTGAAACATCTTAGTTGCGAATTGTATTCTCTATATTCCCCCCCCCCCCCCCGTTTACTGTCAATGATCTAAAATTGTGAGGCTCCTATGGTGTCAAAATGTTCAGTACACCTAAATTGACTTTATTTTACAGTCTATGCCCCTCAATGAATTACTTTTAATGGGTCTGCTGATACCTGATGTGCACCTCAGGGGCTCTGGTAATGTGACATGACACCCACATACCATTCCATCGAAATCTGCACTCCAATATGGTGCTCCTTCCCTTCTGACCTTGGGTAGTGTACTCCAACAATAGTTTCTAACCATACAGTGGAAATAGTCCACACTTCTATTATTAAAATTAAGATTTTTGTCATGATAAAAAAATAACAATCTTACCAAGAATCATTTCAGATTTTTTCTCATTTAATGATCCACATAATCTGTAAAAAATCCATTGAAATGCAGCCAGTTATTTTTATTGCAGTTTACATGTGAACACCCTGCTATAATTGGGATGAGGTTGTGTTCAGAACTAGCCTATCAAACATAAGCTCATGTTTAGTAGTAGGTACCCCACTGCCGTAATTTGTGGCGTTAATCAGAATCGCAATAAACTACAGTTCTAGTAGGATTTTGCTGACATTCTTAGTTGCATTTTACAGCAAAAGCCATGGTCCTTTAAACCTCTCACTACACAGCAAAGGAATCTCCCTGATTTTTTTAAGACTGCATTATATACCATGGAGCACTGTGAAGACTATCAAGAAGTTTTTCATTAATTTTTTTAAGGACATCCAGTTCTACGTAATATCACTTGTGTAAAATTTATGCCAACAAGAAAAATGTTCCAGGGGTCTGCCTAGAGGCCTACAGAAACATTAAAGGAGCTGCAGATATTGTTTTCAATTACTGATTCTGTTGTGCCTATGACAACAATCTCCCAGAATGTACCTACGTTTAGCCTGTCAGGTAGGGTTTTGCTAAGTAAACTACAGTGTCAGGCTGGCGCTGTTATACTGATTAAAATGATCCCTTGGTTGATGAAATCCGTCTTGTGGTTGTTGTTTAAGCTTTTCTTTGTAGTTTTCAGTTCATGAGATTCTCGTGCTTCGGGCGGCCTGTGACAGGGGACTTTGGTGCTCTGCTTAAATATGCATCCTTATGGGCTTATGACAGGTCACTGATTGACCTGCCCCCTATTTTGCATAATGTATACACTATTGTGGGATTAGAAAAAGAAAAAAGAAAATTACATTCAGCAAAATTGCCTTGAAGCCTGCAAAGTAGCATCTATGTCTTACTGTGCTGCAGTAAAATGGCACCTGTGCAGTAGCTTCTATTGGTAAGCGATAGAAGCTACTGTTCATGCACCGCCGCCTTTTTGCTGGAGGAAAAAAATGTGGCTGCAGCTAGATGGCGCTTGCGCAGTACCATCTATTGGTAAGAGAGAGTTGCTATTGCGCAGGTACAATTTTGCTGAATGTAATTTTTTTTTTTTCTAACCTCACAACATTATATGCAGTATGTAAAATAGGAGGGATCAGGGACCTGTCATAAGCCATCAGTATGACTAACTCTAATCCAAGCTCCACACAAAGCTCCACCCACTGGCCTCCCTGTACCACGACAATCTCATTAACTGAAAAAGTAATGATTAAACAACAACCACAAGACTGATTTCATCAACCAAAGTATCATTGTAATCAGTGTAATGGCGCTGACCTGACACTGTATAGGTTACTGAGCACAATATGGCTGACAGGTTCCCTTTAATATCCTTCAATCTTGAAGGCTAACAAACTTTCTGAATGCCATCTTGAGTATACTGAAAGGGTGGGGTGATGTATTTTAAATTGAGTTCACACTGTGAATTTTGCACAGCAAGTCCACAACAATTTGCAGCACAATAGTGTTTTTTTGTTTTGTTTTTTTCCCAAAACTCAGTCGCTCGTTATATCTGGGGGAACAAGATCTACATGCAAATTAAAGCATTGCGCAGATTTCAGATCTGCAGTCATCTCCATCTAAGGCCCCATTCACATGTCTGTGTTTATGTGAAAAAAAAATGGTCCTGGTGTCATCAGTTGTGCATCAATGTGTCCGTTTTTACCATCGGTGTTTTTTCACTTATGGATAAAGAAAAATAAATGTTCCCGTACTTTGCAATGTTAAACAAAGGACAAAAAGTGGATGACACACGGATGCCATCCCCATCCGTGTGCTGTATGTGGTTTTCTCAGACCCATAGACTTATATTGGCCCTTTTCAATCACGTCACTGACATTCTCAACTGTTTTGGTTTTTTGGGGTTTTTTTTAAAGCAACTACTTCACTTTTGAAAGGAACTGGTGTTGGAATATAGAATTTTTTTCTCTCACAGGGCTTGTAATGGAGTCAGACAGGCTCTTCATGAATCAGGAGCATCTTACAAGTGGTGGGTTCCCTCTTGCGCCACTTCAGAAATCTTGCTTGACTTTCTTTGTGGGAAAATCTCTTTAAATTTAAAGTTTATTTTAATCTCTAGATCTTGGAATAATAATAATTTCTACAATTGGATGGGTTTAAATGAAATGTTCCCATCCTTAGATAATCTTATTAATGTACCCCTGCTGTGTACTGCGTAATGGCCGTGTCTGATCGTACCAGGACATGGTATCAGCGACAGGCACAGTCCGGCGGCAAAATGGCCGCTCCTTACTCCCCGCAGTCAGTGCCCAGCGCCCGCTCCATACTCCCCTCCAGTCACCGCTCACACAGGGTTAATGGTAGCGGTAACGGACCGCGTTATGCCGCGGGTAACGCACTCCGTTATCGCTGCTATTAACCCTGTGTGACTAACTTTTTACTATTGATGCTGCCTATGCAGCATCAATAGTAAAAAGATCTAATGTTAAAAATAATTAAAAAATTAGTCATATACTCACCATCCGTCGGCCCCCTGATCAGGAACAGGCCTTTCCCGCTCCTCGCAACGCTCCGGTGACTGCTTCATGCATTGCGACCTCGCGATATGATGACGTAGCGGTCTCGCGAGACCGCTACCGCAATGCACTCTTGGGACCGGAGCGCACGAGGAGCATCAGTAAACGCTTCGCCTGGATCCGGGGCCAACGGAAGGTGAGTATATGACTATCTTTTATTTTAATTCTTTTTTTTAACAGGGATATGGTGCCCACATTGCAATATACTACGTGGGCTGTGCAATATACTACGTGGGCTGTGCAATATACTACGTGGGCTGTGCAATATACTACGTAGCTGGCGGCGAACAATCAGCGACAGGCGCAGTCCAGCCGCGAATTGGCGCGGGATTTGAACCACGCTTCGCTAATTGGTCGCGGTTGGCCGAATCCTGTGTATTCAATGTATTATTCTAAAATCTTCATAAATAAACTACATGCATACTCTAGAATACCCGATGCGTTAGAATCGGGCTACCATCTAGTGTATATGTAAAAAAAATATATATATATATATATATATATATATATATATATATATATATATATATATATATACATACAGGTCCTTCTCAAAAAATTAGCATATAGTGTTAAATTTCATTATTTACCATAATGTAATGATTACAATTAAACTTTCATATATTATAGATTCATTATCCACCAACTGAAATTTGTCAGGTCTTTTATTGTTTTAATACTGATGATTTTGGCATACAACTCCTGATAACCCAAAAAACCTGTCTCAATAAATTAGCATATCAAGAAAAGGTTCTCTAAACGACCTATTACCCTAATCTTCTGAATCAACTAATTAACTCTAAACACATGCAAAAGATACCTGAGGCTTTTAAAAACTCCCTGCCTGGTTCATTACTCAAAACCCCCATCATGGGTAAGACTAGCGACCTGACAGATGTCAAGAAGGCCATCATTGACACCCTCAAGCAAGAGGGTAAGACCCAGAAAGAAATTTCTCAACAAATAGGCTGTTCCCAGAGTGCTGTATCAAGGCACCTCAATGGTAAGTCTGTTGGAAGGAAACAATGTGGCAGAAAACGCTGTACAACGAGAAGAGGTGACCGGACCCCGAGGAAGATTGTGGAGAAGGACCGATTCCAGACCTTGGGGAACCTGAGGAAGCAGTGGACTGAGTCTGGTGTGGAAACATCCAGAGCCACCGTGCACAGGCGTGTGCAGGAAATGGGCTACAGGTGCCGCATTCCCCAGGTAAAGCCACTTTTGAACCATAAACAGCGGCAGAAGCGCCTGACCTGGGCTACAGAGAAGCAGCACTGGACTGTTGCTAAGTGGTCCCAAGTACTTTTTTCTGATGAAAGCAAATTTTGCATGTCATTCGGAAATCAAGGTGCCAGAGTCTGGAGGAAGACTGGGGAGAAGGAAATGCCAAAATGCCTGAAGTCCAGTGTCAAGTACCCACAGTCAGTGATGGTGTGGGGTGCCATGTCAGCTGCTGGTGTTGGTCCACTGTGTTTCATCAAGGGCAGGGTCAATTCAGCTAGCTATCAGGAGATTTTGGAGCACTTCATGCTTCCATCGGCTGAAATGCTTTATGGAGATGAAGATTTCATTTTTCAGCACGACCTGGCACCTGCTCACAGTGCCAAAACCACTGGTAAATGGTTTACTGACCATGGTATTACTGTGCTCAATTGGCCTGCCAACTCTCCTGACCTGAACCCCATAGAGAATCTGTGGGATATTGTGAAGGGAAAGTTGAGAGACGCAAGACCCAACACTCTGGATGAGCTTAAGGCCGCTATTGAAGCATCCTGGGCCTCCATAACATCTCAGCAGTGTCACAGGCTGATTGCCTCCATGCCACGCCGCATTGAAGCAGTCATTTCTGCCAAAGGATTCCCGACCAAGTATTGAGTGCATAACTGAACATTATTATTTGATGGTTTTTTTGTTTATTATTAAAAAACACTTTTATTTGATTGGCCGGGTGAAATATGCTAATTTATTGAGACAGGTTTTTTGGGTTATCAGGAGTTGTATGCCAAAATCATCAGTATTAAAACAATAAAAGACCTGACAAATTTCAGTTGGTGGATAATGAATCTATAATATATGAAAGTTTAATTGTAATCATTACATTATGGTAAATAATGAAATTTAACACTATATGCTAATTTTTTGAGAAGGACCTGTGTGTGTGTGTATATATATATATATATATATATATATATATATATATATATATATATATATATATATATATATATATATATATATATATATATATATATATATATATATATATATATATATGTATATATATATAATTATAATATTATTTTACAAATTCCACCAATTGTGGAGTTATTATTATTTCAAGGTCTATTGATTAAACTCAACTTTATTTATGGGACAACACCTTTAAGGAACTGGCATAAGAGCTCTGCCATAGGGATCGCGTCACTTTGCATGGACTGACCGGGCACCTCTCCTGAACGGAGCATGACAGCGTGATGTATTTCTATGCAGCTGTCAAGCTCAGGTCAGCAGAGCGAACGGTCAGGCCGAGGAGGATTGTGATGAGATCCTTGCATGAGTTATATATCTGTCTAAGCCCGCACAATTATGAAATCTGGCTTCTTCTCCCACTTAAAGACAGCTTGCTCATTTAATGCCAGACCCCTTCTTCGTTTGCACTACTGGCTTTGGCAAAATAAAAGGTTGTGGGGGTTGTTTTTTTTTTTTGAGAACCCATTTTAATATCCCTCCAAGATTGCAGTATGTTGGCTGGATGGTGCTGAAAATGTTCAGTTGTGGCCAAGAAATGCCAAATGGGGCAACAATGCCCCAGTCAAAGATCCTGAACACTGATGTTTAGACTCTTAAGTTATTGATCCTTTCATCCAAAACCTGATAATTTAAAAGGAGTCAGTCGGCACAAAATGACTAGACCAATCACCGGCACACTATGGTGCACCCTTGGCGTGGTCAATCAGTTCAGTGCACCTTCCCATCTACTAATTTTGCAGCGATCTCCATTCTCCTGTCCCTTAGGGTACTGTTACACAAAACGATTTACCAACGATCACGACCAGCGATACGACCTGGCCGTGATCGTTGGTAAGTCGTTGTGTGGGAGCTGTCACACAGACAGCTTTCCAGCGACCAACGATGCCGAGGTCCCCAGGTAACCAGGGTAAACATCGGGTTACTAAGCGCAGGGCTGCGCTTAGTAACCCGATGTTTACCCTGGTTACCATCATAAATGTAAAAAAAAAAAAACAGTACATACTCACATTCCGGTGTCCGTCAGGTCCCTTGCCGTCTGCTTCCCGCACTGACTGACTGCCGGCCGTAAAGTGAAAGCAGAGCACAGCGGTTACGTCACTGCTGTGATCTGCTTTCACTTTTTGGCCGGCAGTCAGTCAGTGCGGGAAGCAGACGGCAAGGGACCTGACGGACACCGGAATGTGAGTATGTACTGTTTGTTTTTTTTTTACATTTACGATGGTAACCAGGGTAAACATCGGGTTACTAAGCGCGGCCCTGCGCTTAGTAACCCGATGTTTACCCTGGTTACAAGCGAACGCATTGTTGGATCGGTGTCACACACACCAATCCAGCGATGACAGCGGGAGATCCAGCGACGAAAGAAAGTTCCAAACGATCTGCTACGACGTACTATTCTCAGCGGGGTCCCTGATCGCTGCTGCGTGTCAGACACAGCGATATCGTATGGATATCGCTGGAACGTCATGGTTCGTGCCGTCGTAGCGATCAAAGTGCCACTGTGAGACGGTACCCTTAGTTAACATTTGGATTTTGCAAGAGTAGTTCTAACTGGCATCAGAAGTTGATTACCAGTTCAGTGTGAATGCAGCTCGGTTGTCACATATTGGGATGTTGTGATGGGCTGCAGATGTTAGTACATGTATTCCTCACTGTACAGTCTAGGATCCCACCGCTCCATAGACCTGCCGCCTGTGAATCTGTGTGCTTTCATACAGATGTTGTGGTCGCTGGCTTTCCACACACAGGTGACTGTATGGTGGGCATTTATGTAACGCCTTTCTTCATAATGTTATAATTTTAGGGCTGTCTCTTTCACCTGTATGGTGGTTCAGCTCTAAATGGAAAATTACACATCAACTGCTATATGAAATTATGGGTCTTCTAGTCCTCCAGTTTCAGACAAGTCGGCAGTATTTTAACACATCTGGTCTTTCCTGGTCCCATTAAACCTAGATGGGAATAGTCTAAATGGAGATGACCGTAGTTCGCAGACCTTGGAACATCAGGGATTGTTGGACTAGTTAAACCTTCTGCAAACTTGAAAGAAACACTAATTCACAGTAAAATGGAAACCAACCTGTGTCAGTTTAAGGCTGGGGCTGCACGTCTGTTTTGATTGTGACAAAAGTCGCATGGCCAGTTGTCCCATATGCCGCTGCTATCGATGAATAGTGCAAGAAAATGGTGAATGGGATCACAACTGTCTAATCCAGTTGTTTTTCTGCAACGATCTTTGGCTATGCAGCTTAATGCTTCCAAATAGGTGTGAAATGACGCTTGTGTTTTAGATTTTGGAGCTCACTATAACACTAATGAGATGGACACCCTAACATTATTATTTTGTGCTTCCTTTCAGTTCTTCCTCCAGTGCTTGTTCCAAGACACAGCGAGTACAACCCGCAACACAGCCTCCTGGCTCAGTTTCGAACAATGGAGCCCTCTGAGCCACACATGCCACACAATGCCACGTTTCCAGATTCTTTCCAGCAGCCAAACAGCCACCCGTTTCCACATTCACCCAACAGTAGCTACCCGAACTCCCCCGGCAGCAGCAGTACTTACCCTCATTCTCCGGCAAGCTCTGATCCTGGAAGCCCCTTCCAGATCCCAGGTATGTGGCGTCATGTCCTCTAAATGCCCCCTGCGTGTTGGTTTGGAAGTTATTTTTGGGGAGGCATTGTCAGTATCTATTTATCTGTAAGTGAAAAAGCTAATTTCAGAGTAAAATATGTCTCAATAGCAAACTGTAGCAAGAAGTTGCCCGCTGAGTGTTGTGCTCGTGGAAATCCTTAAATAGTATCTGTGGGTCATATGAATAACCCGGCTGCAAAGTCTTTCTGAAGGGCAGAGGACAATGGACAGACTGGAAGTTATTGATTGCTTCATGTGCCTTTGTCACTAGCAAAGGGGACATCTAAAAACAGAAAAACTGACAAAGGGAAACGTTGAAGATAGCAGTTATTTGCCCGATAATTATAGGTCTCACATCAATCATCCACTATTTTCCCCACGTGACTTTTGGGTTGTTTTTCTGTTGATGTCTGAGCTTTTATTGTTGGGTTCTAAAACATGCAAAATGAAATCTGACATTATGGTGGTAAGGATGTACACATGGTCTTTTCTATTCTTTCTGTGTAACGTACAGAAATCCACTGGACAACTGCCCTTGTCCTCCCATAACAGGCCTTCTTTAGTCCGGAGCACTATTCTTTATTCAAAAAGAAACGACTGAGATGCAATTGAGGTGTAGACATTCAGGTTTAATTACAGGGGTGAACAAAATTATCCTGTGACACGTTTAGGAATTGCAACCATTTTTCTACAAAGCCTCCTCATTTCAGGGGCTCAAAAGTAATTGGACAAGTTAACTTTACCATAAATAAAATTTAGATTTGTAATACTTTGTAGAGAATCCTTTGCAGGCAATGACTGATGATGTCCATGGCTTCCAGACTTGAGGCAAACGCTGGGTATCCTCCTCTGTGATGCTTTGCCAGGCCTTTACAACAGCTGACTTCAGTTGTTGCTTGTTTGTGGGTTTTTCTGCCTAAGTTTTGTCTTAAAATGAACCCGTCAGCAGGACTGTGCACAGTAACCTACAGACAGTGTCAGGTTGGCACTGTTATCCTGAATAAAATGATACCTTGGTTGATGAAATTCAACTTGTGGTTGTTGTGTAATCTATATTTGTAGTTTTCATGATCTCCTCGTGCTTCAGAGCGGCCTGTGGGGGGGTCTTTGTGGCTCTGCTTACATATTCATCTGTATGGCTTATGACAGGTCACTGATCCCTCACTGACCTGCCTCCTATTTTACATACTGTATATACTATTGTGGGATGAGGAAAAAAAAAAAGTAACTTCAAAATGGAGCTGACGATGGTGCCTGCGGTGTGGCATACCTTTTCTATATGCATTTATGCCTGTATGCCTATACTATTTTGGGGTAAAAAAAAAAAAAAATCATCAACATGGCTCTGGCGCCTGCACAGTAGCATCTATGATGTTCCAATAGGTACTACTCCACAAGCCATTTTGCTGGAGGAAAAGAACAAAATTGGCTCCCTCAAAATGGCGCCTGCACCAATTTTTTTTCTCCATGGCGGCGTTTGCGCAGTAGCATCTATTGGAATGCCGTTTTGATGAAGTTTTTTTTTTTTTTTTTTTTTAAATACCCCACAATAGTATAGGCGTATAAGCATAAATGCATATAGGCATGCATCATGCTACAGTGCAGGCGTCCGCTCCATTTTGATGAAGTTGCTGCATATACTATTGTGGGGGTTAGAAAAAGAATGTAACTTCATCAAAATGGAGCAGACGCCTGCACTGTAGCATGATGCATGCCTTTATGCATATACGTCTATACTATTGGGTATTAAAAAAAAAAAAAAAAAAATCTTCATCAAAAACGGCGGCGCCTGCGCAGTAGCATCTATGAAAATGAAGTTATGAGTAATAATGAGAATTGGCACAGGAAAAATGTATTTAACACACTGAAATTTATTTAATTCTTCCTACAAAAGTGTTTTTTGGTGATGACAGCTTCAAGACCACTCCTGTATGGAAAAACTAGTCGCATGCATTGTTCAAGTGTGATTTTGGCCCATTCTTCCACATAAACACTCTTCACATCCTGAAGGTCCCATGGGCTCCGTCTATGAACTCTGTGCTTTAGTTTTTTCTATTGGATTCAGGTCAGGTGATTGGCTGGGCCATTCTAGAAGTTTATTTTCTTTTGCTTGAAACCAATTGACAGTTTTCTTGGCTGTGTATTTTGGGTTCATTGTCTTGCTGAAATGTCCACCCTCATTTTAGCTTCATCATCCTGGTAGATGGCAAAAATATATTTTTTTTTCAAGAATGTCTCTGTACATTTGTCCATTCATCCTTCCTTCAGTTATATGAAGTTTGCCAGTACCATATGCTGAAAAACAACCCCACACCATGATATTCCCACCTCCAAACGTCACTGTTGGTATGGTGGTTTTGAGGAGATATGCGGTGCCTTTTGGCCTCCAAACATGGTGTGTATTATGGCATCCAAAGAGTTCAGTTTTGGTCTCATCTGACCGGCCTATACTCTCCCAGCGTTTCACGGGCTTGTCTAAATGTTTTTGAGCAAACATTAAACATGCTTTTTGCTCATCAATGCAGTCTTGCGTGGTGAGCGTGCATACAGGCCATGGCGGTTGACAGCATTACTTATAGTTTTCTTTGCAACAACTGTAGCTGCTGATTCCAGGTCTTTGTAGCTTAGCAGATCTCATAAGAGGAGATAACTCTGAAATGGCTTATATTTTTATGGGGGTTGGATCAAATTATTTTTTTTTTAACCATTAGGTAGACTCTTCATTTAGTGTATAAAATAATAAAATGTGTGCTGTGATTCTTCATTTTCAGCAGACACCCCTCCTCCAGCTTACATGCCTCCTGAAGATCAGATGACCCAGGAGAACTCTCAGCCGATGGACACAAACATGATGGTTCCTCCCATCCCTCAAGAAATAAATCGAGCAGGTGAGCGGGCGCTGAGCAGTTCTGGCAGTGTTTATAGCTTTAAAGTGTGACCCTGCTCACTAAATCCTAGACCGCAGTCGCTGTATTGGCCTAGAAATCCCAGCAGCTTGTCATTGGGCAAGTATTGTTTAAACAGGAAAACACTCGATATGTTGATAAAACGCTCTGCGAGCAGTACACTCGTTGGCGTGATTGCCATATCAACCATTTCCTTGTTTACATAACAACCAAGGAAGAAAAAATATCTCAAACTCATTGTCCCTGCTGTTCCCATAAAGGAATGGGAAGCGTGCTACTTGAAAAGCTGCAGTTGTGAAAAGCTAGTCATGTGCTGCGAATTTCAGGCTGGATCTCTGACCGTGGCATGGTCAGCGGATATACTGGCCTGTGTACTCAATGTGGGTCTGGCTACTGGAAATCTCATGGCCATGCCGACTAGGGCACTGTAGAAGAATCCAGAAGACCTGAAGTCCCTTGTTGGTAGGTGATGGACACATGGTCACTGCAGATAGGGCAACTTGTGCTGGATTCACACATGCAGTTTTTCTAATAGCTTCCAATGCAGTATTTTGAAGCGGACACAAGTGGAAAAACGAGTGTTCACATCATCCCTATGTGAAGACACACTTGCAATTACTATAAAATAACCCTAAAGTAACTGGCCACCAAATGTGTAACGTGCCTCCTGTAGGAGCTTGGGTGCCACCCTTCTGTGCTCTTCACCATTGACATTTTCAGTTTTACTCTGGGTTTGTTTGTTTTTTTCTTCTCCTGTTTTTAGGAACTTCCCGTGGGAACTCTCTCTAGTTCCTTTTTTCACATGTGGCTCAAGACCGCAGGTCTCATGAGTTTAGTTCCTGTACACGTGGCAGTGTAGAGAAGGGCATGTTCACACAGAAGGACTGATCCCCAATAGCGAAGTGATAAACTATATATCCTTCTATCCTCCATATTGTCATGCTGTTAGATCTTGGTCCCACAAATACACAGCAGCGTAATAGGCCCATTGCCTTTTACATGGCATTTGCTGCTATATTTGTCCTCACTCATCTCCGCACTTCATGGTAATTTCGTTTCATTTAACATTCCCATTAAAGAGGCCGCGCTGGACAGGCAATGTGCTCCTGAGGCACGCGGTGCCCGGACTAGTTCAGGGCAATATGGTTAGCATCCCGGCCTCTGTGTCTGTCTTTTTTGAGGTGTAATAAAAGTTTTCCGATTTTGTATAATTTTCGGGTGTGCATACCATCATTAGTCTAGTCTTTTCTCTTTTTTTGCAGCATCCCGGCACACAGCTCTATCCTGCTTTTCCGGCCCCACATTTATAGGTTTAAACTTTGTTCAAATAGATTTTTTTTTTTATGTAACCCACATGGTGTGATTAAGGCTTTAAAGGGGGGGTTATCCACTACTTGGAAAAGTATTTGCACTTCCTTTGGATAAAACGGTTTCGGACGAGAGAAGTTGTGAGCTCTGTGGCCCATCCGTGACCACTGATTGTTACGCTGCAGATCCTAAGTAATTATGTCATGTAGATGCCCGTAGGCCCAGTGTGGACGTTGTTGGAACGGCCCCTGTCTAGAAGGTAGAAGGGGTGTATTTTCCATCTTTAACATAGGGTGTTATTTAATTCAAGAGTGGAGGTTCCCCTTTAATTATTGTTGGAATAAATGGGTTGAGTGAAGACCATTCAGATGGGATGATTTAGTGAATCCTGCTTTGAGCAGAGAGTTGGACCAGTTGACCCAGGAGGTCCCTTCCAACTCTACCATTCTATGAAATGCAGTACAACTAATAATTTTAGGACTAATCCGTTCTGAGGCCGCTGTGGTTTGATTGCTTCCACATTGTTTTTGATTCTATCTTAGGGGGACCTGGAGCCCCAATTGTTTCTATTGTGTGCCCTTATGGAAGTGATTGGTCGGGGTTTGGCCAGCCTACACTGCCAGACATTTGTTGGTCCTCAGAGGTTACATTTAACAAGCTGCATCCTGTCAGTGGAGTTGGGTGATTTCCATTGTTGGCCCTTTGCTGGGAACAGAGACACATCACACCTGCTCTGCATGACTTATAGCAAACGTAAGGAAGTTGTGTGAGAAATCTCTGCGAGAGGGATGATTCATCCCGGAAGAATTGCCAGCTGGCAGGGTTTCTTACAAATGTTGAGAAAGCTGTAGCCTTGATGGTTACTGGTATCTTGATGTGTGAAAGTTAAGTAACCCTTTCTTTTATAATCTGGCACATATTAATTATATCTGCAGTGGGATGTTCAGCGGAGCCACATAATTGAGAAATGGTAACGTGTCCTCATGGATTAGATTTGCTGTTGCCATACCAGCTGCTGTTTGCTGATAAATGTTCTTAATTCTATGGTTTAGCCGTTTTCTCTCTTGCAATTTGCACACTTGTCCTTTAAATAATGCCGGTGTGTGACAGTATGCAGGTACCGAATGTCCGCAGTGATCCTGGAATATACAGCGTCTGAATCTGGCCCGTGAAGTCTCTTCTGGGCAAGGTGGTTTTATTGAAGATGTGGTGCTATGGAGGACAATCACTTTGTAAATGTCCTGTTAAACACAAATAAGTTTAGGACCCACATACTTGGTGTAGATTACAATCTGATCAGTGCTTAAAAAAATAAATTAATAAAAAAATCCAACGCTGCATTATTGGGCTTGCGCGCACTAATGTCGTGGATAAAGTAAATGGGGAGAAAATGGTGTGCACTAGGAATTCTAGAATGGCGAGGTGCTGGTGTAGAGGACGGAGTCGTCCTAATATACTAGAGAGGAGTTTAATACACCGCACACTCTGAGGATATATATTGTGACAAACTTATAATTTATTAAAGTGCTACAAACATAGTATTCAACAATGCAGTAGGTGACCAGAAGTCAAACTGACAACGTTTCGACTCTTCCCGAGTCTTTATCATGTGGTCGCTGGAAAAAAACAAATATATATAAGCAACAATAAAAAGAATATACATAGAAAATACTGTGCACCATAATGTAGCACACACGAATAAGGCCCGGAGGGAGGGAAGGAAAAACATATATGTACATTACATAGCATACACTAGACATTTCAATCAGTTTCCGGTATAGAAGGAAAATAATAACAGTCAAGGACAAGGTCTGGTGCAGGATTATAAAGTATATGGTATAGTGAGAGAGCTAAAGGACTAGGGTCCCAAGAAAATGTAGAGTCCCAAGGTAAAAAAATGGTAGCTGGTGTATAACCATGGAGGTAGTTTACCTTAGCAAGGTGAATAAAGGTATATAGCACAAATAGTATCTTTGAAATATACGGGATATCTGTGGGGAATAGAAGGTGTTAATAGGACTGCCAATAAAGTTCCATGTCTAATACCTAAAAGCTGAAGGGAGTTTACCTTATATAATGTGACAATGGTATATGGGTTGCCTTGTCCTGATATACCGCAAATAAAGTCGGTTTTAGAGGTATAGGGTTAAAATGTATATAATAAAAGGTACAGGTGGAAAGGTGTACTACATGGTGGAACAGGGTGTTACTTGGCAGTGCCCCGTGTGTGGGAAATCTATAGGGTTTCTGTGGGGAATACATGGTATTAACAGGGCTGTTAGTAAATAGCCATACCTCTGAAGTCAATGTATACAATTAAAGTATATGCGGTCCCGGACATAAAGCAGCGTGTGCAGTGGTGGATCAGGGGATTACCTGGTAAAAACTCGAGTGTAGGGCTGCGCTCCCGCGCCTTGCTGAATCAGGCACCTAGTGTATAGTGTCCTGGCCCCGATATATGAGCACGACGGGACCCGCGGTACCGGAAGTGCGTCACCGGGCACCGGACGTCCCGCCGCGTGAGGTGTATTGCAGGGTGCGCATGCGCGCGCACTGAACGAAGGAGGAAGCGTTGTAAGAATATGACGCTTGGAAGTGATTGCTTGTACTGGCGCCTGCGCTGTCTGGTATAACCTCTAATCTCTGCATATATTGCAGGACCGATGATGCCTGTTAGTAAGGATCCCACAAGCACCTGAGTGAAAGTAAAGGAGCGATCCCTGGAGTATAATGGGAACAAGGTCGCAGCAAAAAATGACAAGATATATGGCAAGAAAATAAATAAAAAAATTAAAAATGGGGAAAAAAGGGAAAAATAATACACATGAGTAAAACAGGGGCATAAAAAAAGTAAAGCCGCCCGCACATGCAATGCGCACCATCACTGTACATGTCAGTCTGTCTTGCCTTCTGCCCTCTCAATGTACTGCACAACTGTTTCCGTACACACTGTATGTGCAGATTTATTTTGTGCCCATGCCATATAATTGTGATGTCTGTCTTGCAGATGTTCAAGCTGTTGCTTACGAGGAGCCAAAACACTGGTGTTCTATTGTCTATTATGAGCTGAACAATCGCGTAGGAGAGGCGTTTCATGCCTCCTCCACAAGTGTCTTGGTGGATGGCTTCACCGATCCTTCAAACAACCGGAACAGATTTTGTCTTGGGCTTTTGTCAAATGTTAACCGCAACTCCACTATTGAGAACACTAGAAGGCATATTGGGAAAGGTATGTCTCATTGGGCAGTAGTGATGTGAAATGATGATTTTAACCCCTTCACGACATGCACCGTACTAGTACTGCGCATGTCGTGTCTCTCCCTTTGATGTGAGCTCCAGCACTGAGCCCACATCTTTCCCAGCGCATATCAGCTGTTTTGAACAGCTGACATGTGCCTGGAACAGCCGTGGGTGGACTCGCGATCCACCCGCGGCTGTTACTCTGACAGAGGCATTAAACGCGCTCTTCCAGGAATCGCGCAGGAAATCCCACCCATTGGTGACCCCATCACGTGATCGCGGGTCACCGATGGGTCGGCATGACCCCAGCAGACCTCTATGGTTGTCACTGCCGGATTGCTATGAGCGCCGTCCGGTGGTTGGCGCTCATAGCAAGTCAGCAATTCTGGTACATACAGGCGATCTGATCATTGCCTGTATGTAGCAGAGCCGATCAGGTTATGGCAGCTTCTAGTCTCCCATGGTCTCCTAAGGACCTGGAGAATCATAATGGCAGGGGAGTGAAAAACAGAAATGAAAACGGGCTCTGTCTTGAAGGGGTTAAAGCACCATTCCAGCATTGTATTTTGTTTCAGCTCTGGAGTGGTGCTACTAATCTAAGTTCCTTGACCCTAGTTATGTTCTTACCAGCCGCTGCTGTCCTCGGTTCTTCCTGGCGATGCTCTGGTCCCACACCGCCATTTTGTGACCGCAGCGTCTTGATGACCACAAGTCAGAGGTAACTGTCACAAGCACATTGTAAGTCTATGAGAGCTTCGTTCTGGCTCTTAGACTGTCATCGAGTTGTGACTTTCGGGACGCCCAGCAAACACTGGAGCGATCCTGCAGATTAAAGACTGCTGTAGTCTGACCGGAGCGGTGCCAAGAACAGCAGGCGGCTGAGGCTGGTAAGTATGACATGTGGCAGGAGCCTTCCATTCGTATCACCACTCCAGCGCTGCAATAAAAAACCCGCTCAAGTGGTGCTTCAGATAGTGCTCCCTTAGCCTTTTCTTCCTTTTAATAGTTGTTGCATATTTGAAATATATACAACTCTCTTTCATACACTTTATTGAAGAGGAGAATGCGATGTTTGTTTCTTAGGTTTTGGATACAGATGTATCGTGTATCTATTCTTTATGCTGCATATTTCTCATGTAGGACACATGCGTTCTGTGCTTGTTTTCTAGGTGTTCACTTGTATTACGTTGGAGGTGAAGTGTACGCTGAGTGTCTGAGTGACAGCAGCATTTTTGTCCAGAGCCGGAATTGTAACTATCATCATGGCTTTCACCCAACCACTGTCTGTAAGATACCCAGCGGTTGCAGCCTGAAGATATTCAACAACCAGGAGTTTGCTCAGCTTTTGGCTCAGTCTGTGAACCATGGTTTTGAGACCGTCTATGAACTAACAAAGATGTGCACTATCCGGATGAGTTTTGTCAAGGTAATGTACCATTAATCTATACTTCCACGGGCACTGTAGTGTATACTTCCACAGATCTGTAAAATGAACCTGACTTCATCAAGTTGTCCCTTCAATAGACAATGAAAAAAAAAAAATGTAAATGCAACAAATTTCACTCCTCTGGGAGCCCCAAATACTGTAAGAGCGGGCTGACGCATGTGCGACCACTTTTCCTGCCATTGCAGCTTGGGCACCAGTCAGATACTGGATATGGCTGATGGTTCTAGAGGTCCGACCCACATTTTCTAGATGTGCATGGTATATCCTGTGGATTTGCCATAAATGACTGTTACAACCCATTTAAACAGGACCTGAAGTCGATGCTGTCTGAACCAGAGGCAGCGTGTATTAGACACTGATTTCATTATTGCGGCCAATTATGTTTGGTAGTGCAGCAGCCGTGCTGACTAGTCAAGTCCATGGTCCCCACCCAGCTTTAAAAAGGGTTTTCTCTGTGGCCAGGTAGGTTTTACTCGCTGTGCCATTTCATTCATGTACCCAGGCTGATTCATGCTGACGAGGTTAGGATAGTGTGAACCTAATGACTGGGTTCCTTTTCGTCCACTGTTCGTTTTGTGGATATTCGCTTGTAAACCCAGAAGATGTAAAGAATTGGGGTTGCTTCTTGAGGTCTATGTGCCTACATCCACCTCTAATGAAGGGATTAATGTTAATATATTTTTGCTTTTCAGGGCTGGGGTGCAGAATATCATCGCCAGGATGTCACCAGCACCCCCTGCTGGATTGAGATTCACCTGCATGGCCCACTTCAGTGGCTGGATAAAGTACTTACTCAGATGGGCTCCCCCCATAATCCCATCTCCTCTGTCTCCTAATTAGAACTGGACACTTCTGGATGATATGGAGCCGTGCATGTACTTGAAGGATGTTGGACACGCATACTGGCAAAAGAGAGGACTGTATTAAAAAGAGAGGACTGTATTATACAATTTTTTTTTTTTTTTTCCTCGTCACTTTGGGAGCCTCGAATACTTGATGTTTATGACCAATTCTTAACATGAGAGGGGAAGAGGGTCCCTGTATATGTGGCTAAATCTTCTCCGCAGCTAACACCCCTCCGCCCCTCTTTGTAATTGGATTGAGTTCACAGTATAGCGTGGCAACTGAAAACCATGCTATGTAAAGTATTAACTGGGGCAGACGTCCTCGTGGCTGAGATCTACATTTGGCGGGGGGGTGTTAAAGTGAAAAATGTCATTTGGTTCCATTTTCCCAGTAGCTTTACATGAAAACCTCTTGACACTACTTGTTTGGCTTACTGGCCAGACTGCCATCAGGATGTTCAGAGATGCTCCTTACTGTTTGTACAGTGTTTTTTATCAGCCCATTCTTTCCCTTCCTCCTGCCAGGAGTAATAAAGAATAGTTAGGGTGGACTAGATGAATTTTTCTTTTGCTTTTACAGTTTGAGGAGGTTCACTAGAAAAATATATTAAAATGTGAGCAGTGCTTTGATGGCTTATTTTTTTATGTTTGTTTTTTTTAACATCAGTTGTGTATGTACTACACATCGATTTCTTTTAATACGTTCTGCAGTCGGCTGCGTACCTCTCAGCTGAATGAATGGAGTGTAAGTGTTCTTCCTCTTTGCAGCACCAGCCTTGGTATCCTACGTTTTTTTTTTTCCATGATCTCCTAGCTAATGTGCTTCACTGTCTGCTGGGGGGACTTGCGATGTTGAAGAAGCCCTCGTTCCTGTATTGTAACACTACTTCTGTGTCATAGATCTTGGCTTTGACTGCTAGTATATAGGAGAAGGCATTGTTTTCTAAAAGACATGGAAAATGAATCCTCAAATATTGCACCTCCTCTAGTGCCTGACGGGCTGAACAAACTTTTTGCTGAGCGCTCAAGTTGGATTCGATTTCAATATCCAAGGTTTACTCACTCGCAGACTTATTCTTTTCCCTTTTTTTATGATGTTACTTTTTGTACTATTTTTGTTTTTCTTTTATATTCACAGTTAAGCTGTAGTACTTCCCGGGAGTACTTTTATTCCAAATCTAGTAGATGTTGTCTACTAGAAGTTTAAATAAATGGTCATTCTTGCTTACCTGTATAACTTGCGTGGTATGTACTCTTTACTTCCAGGTACAGCATGTTTGCTTGCTGTGGTCCTAACAGTGTGGCTCTCACAATTTACAAAATAACTGAAAATGGCAGCTTACTCCTGTACTCTTTCCTCCCTGATTCCCCTCACTCCACCTTGCCGATTCTGTGTGAACCCCACCCGATCGCTGTCCTTATGTGAAGCTGATCTTGTGTTTTCTAGCGTGTGAAATAGTCACATGGTCAGACTGCACATGATCAGCTGCGGGGGAACTACAAAAATTGTGGGGTAGGTCATGCAAATAAACAGGAAGTTCTACAGCTTTCTATTTCCATTCCAAAGTTTGTAGATTAGTTGATGGAAAGTGAAGGAGTCTTCTCTCACAACAGCAGCAAACCAGAACACACCTATTCCTGTTGTCAGATAAGAAAGGTCTGTACGATACATTTTAGGCTGCAGAACATTGCCTAGATTGGATACAGTTCTGTCCACTTCTCGGATGAGAGCAAGGCTCGCTATGGTTTGCATGTGAATACTCCGATGCCTCTGACTGTAACGAAACATATATTGGTGAGGAATTATGAGGTACCGTATATACTCGTGTATAAGCAGCGTTTTTGAGCACATTTTTTTGTGCTGAAAACGTCCCCCCTCGGCTTATACACGAGCCATTGTCCCAGGAAGCCAGAGGGCGAGCAGCGGGTGACAGAAGCAGGAGCCGGCGGCTGTTGCTAAATCCTGTGCCGCTAAGGAGAAATGAATATTAATTTATCTTATAGCGCTCACCGTGACAGCCGCCGCCGGCTTCCAGATGACATCCTACTCACCCTCCAGCGTGCCTTCGCAGCATCTCGTTGGTGTCGGCTTCCAGTTGCTCTTCCTGTGCTGAGAGATATGCACACATCTCCACTCCCATAGGCGTGGAGAGAATGTTCATTACCTTAATGAGTGGTGCCACGTGATTGCTCAGCATGGGAAGAACAACTGGAAGCCGGCGCCAACGAGATGCTGCGAGGGCACGCTGGAGGGGTGAGTAGGATGGTTTTTTTGGTAATAGGAGGCATACATACCAGGACAGGAGGGGGGGGGGGGGTTGAGCCACGCGTACCAGGGAGGGGGGGGGGGGGGGGAGAGAAGCCATGCATACCAGGACGGGAGGGGGGGGAGCCATGCATACCAGGATGGGAGGGGGGGGAGCCACGCATACCAGGATGGGAGGGGGGGGGAGCCACGCATACCAGGATGGGAGGGGGGGGGAGCCACGCATACCAGGATGGGAGGGGGGTGAGCCACGCATACCAGGATGGGAGGGGGGTGAGCCACGCATACCAGGATGGGAGGGGGGGGAGCCACGCATACCAGGATGGGAGGGGGGGGGGAGCCACGCATACCAGGATGGGAGGGGGGGGGAGCCACGCATACCAGGATGGGAGGGGGGTGAGCCACGCATACCAGGATGGGAGGGGGGTGAGCCACGCATACCAGGATGGGAGGGGGGTGAGCCACGCATACCAGGATGGGAGGGGGGTGAGCCACGCATACCAGGATGGGAGGGGGGTGAGCCACGCATACCAGGATGGGAGGGGGGTGAGCCACGCATACCAGGACGGGAGGGGGGTGAGCCACGCATACCAGGACGGGAGGGGGGTGAGCCACGCATACCAGGACGGGAGGGGGGAGCCACGCATACCAGGATGGGAGGGGGGGAGCCACGCATACCAGGATGGGAGGGGGGAGCCACGCATACCAGGATGGGAGGGGGGGAGCCACGCATACCAGGATGGGAGGGGGGGGAGCCACGCATACCAGGATGGGAGGGGGGGGAGCCACGCATACCAGGATGGGGGGGAGCCACGCATACCAGGACGGGAGGGGGGGAGCAACGCATACCGGGAGGGGGGGGGGCGCCACACATCATACCAGGACAGGGATGAGGGGACAATGCATACCCGGCTTATACTTGAGTCAATAAGCTTACCCAGTTTTTCATGGCAAAATTAGGTGCCTCGGCTTATACTCGGGTCGGCTTATACTCAAGTATATACGGTATATTAGAAAGTTACATAGCAATTCATTTTTTTACAGTAACCAAAAGCAGGAACACCTCTCTCGTAAATGGATCTATATATCATTCTATATTGCAGGGGTGGGCAGTTAATGTTAGAGGGGTCACATGAGAGATCGTGACTTTTGTGCAGGGCCAAACCAATAGGCTGAAATCATTTGTTTAAAATTAATAACCACCAATATAAATACTGCATAATATTGAGCAGCATTATGTCGGCTAGCTCTTAATACACATTATAATAGGGCTTATTGTAATATGTATTCGGTATGTGGCCGCTAATCGAAACAATATAATTTACTGTTCTTTTTATGCAGTGAATCATATTGCTCTCTGTTCAGCCCAGATCAACAGATGTCCCCATACGACACACACTGTGATGATCCCCACATAGTATCCTGTCTGCACATATTACACTAACAAGTGATTGAACCCTCTCTTTATTCCACTAGCGCAGTGTGTTCCTGTCTCTGCTGCGTGGCAGGAGGTGCCTTGCTGCAGGCTCAATCCTAGTGGTCATCGCGCCTGCTGCACTCTCGCATATTCTGAACGGTGGCAAAATCTACATTTTAAGGCCGGTTTCACATTTGCGGTTGTGTCCGCAGCGTTTCTTCCACAATTATCCGCATGCGTTGTGTATTCCTATATTTAACATTAGGGACGCATGAGTCTGCGATCGGTTGCGTTTGATGACGCATGCGTCGTTTCGTCGTCTGCGGTTTGGCGCGGTAAACGCAACATGTAATTTTAGAGGCGTCAATTTGCCGCTTAGAAACGTATGCTGTTGTTAGCGCAAGGAATGCAACGAAAAAACGCATTACTGTCTATGGGAACGCATGCGTACACGTCTATGTGTACGCATGCGTTTGATGCGCTTGCGTACTTCGGACTGCGCATGCCCATTAAAGACACACCATCCTGGAAATATCAAACGCATGCGCATAAAAAGCGCAAACACATGTATAAACGCATGCAAACGCTGTGTTTTTTTTAACCATCATGTGTAAGCTGATGCGGATAAAAAGCGCTGCGTTATCAGACGTTTGCATGCTGTTGCGGACGATACGCTGCGGACTTAACTGCAAATGTGAATCTAGCCTAAAGCAAATATTGTACATGAGTGCCAACATATATAAAAAAAAAAAAAACCCTTTATATGCTTTTTTTTTTTTTGTGTGCACATGACATGTATAGTGGCAATTAATATGGAAATTCAATCTAAAGTGAGATTTTATGTAATGGGACTGGTGATGTGAATATGGAAATGGAACAGATGTATGGTTTTCGAATCGAATGCTTGGGACATGTGTCACAGGGGAGTGTCTGTATAGTAGTTTTCTATTTCTGTAGTAGAAGGTCCCCACCATTGATAAGCGTGAAGGTCACACACTGCTTCTGCCTGCTGTCTTCCCAGACTTCAAAGGCTTTTGTGTGGAGCTTTCCTTCACACCCCTATACTGATGTGTAGGACGAGGTACCTCGCTGGCCTTGGCAGCTCCTTCTCATGACCACTCTGTTAGGCACGCAGATGAGGGGGAGATTTTTGTTAAACTTGTATCGGTGGGGGAGGTATGATTGTGCAAAAGAACACAAGAATTACCAAAGCTGAGATGCTGAAGAGGCAGAAGGACCAAATGTGACAATTGAGAAAATGAGTTATAATAACTCCAATAAAACAGAAGTGAAGATGGCGCCATTCACCATATCATAACAAAATCATCTTTACTGATCCAAAACCAGCATAAAAATTCCAAATATTGTTCAAATAACATGACAAGCAGTAGGCGTTTTGTGTCTCTTAAGCTTAGTGAAGTTTGGGTAGGGTTTGCCTACAACTTTAAGCCACCAAATTCAATTCTGAGTAAAAGGTCATACATAATGCACTATGAAGTGGTCCTATGGTGGCCATTGTTAAATGGCTGCTTTATAAATAACACAAGATGTCTGAAGGGCTTTCTACAGTTAGCAGTGTAACCGTTGATTTTCTTTGTGTGTAAATGTAGTATTTGTAACCTCCTCTCCAAATTCTAGAGGACCAGGAGGCAAGCTGTAATAAATTCATAGGGGTATTGGAAGAGTTTGGCCAAGAAAAGCCTCCTTTTTATGGGATGGCTATAGGACATCTCCACAGAAACATTGTACACTTTACAGAGACTCTCATGCACAAACTAATAAAAACCAAGAGGATCATATTTAGATAGCAAGTGTATTTGTTGTAAAATATCACTTCTTTACCACTAATGAAGCATACACTGCTGCTCTGTGTATCTGTGCCAGTAGATACCATGTGCAAAAGAGAGAAAATGGCAGAAAGCTCAAATCAGTGAGAAAATAAAACCCCTTTGTGTACCTCTATGAAGCAGGAGGGAATGCATGAACTTACTACACCCATAGAAACCCATTGCCTTAGTGTATATAGGCACTGGTGCAAATCCAGTAATGTCACTGGAAGCAACGAATCTCCAGATCAGCCCTTGAATTTGAGCAGTTTAGTAGGGCAGTGTGCGTTCTGGCTAGCCAAGTGCGAAGGCTATGTTCACATCTGCATAATAGGTTCTGTTAGAAACCAATTACTTTTTTTTTACCGCTTGCATCAAAGTAAATGTAGCTGGTCATGTTTCCAGGAGCAATGATGGGGAACAATCATTCCTCCATATATAAGGCCCTTTGTACAGCAGGGAGGACAGGCTTGTGTCACATGGACTGGTTTGACACCGGCTCCAGATGCTGCACACAAGCGCTGACTAAGGGGCCCAGCCATGTGTGAGGATCCTGCTTCAACAGATGTTCTCTTCTCACCATGTGGTTTTCGAAGTACAACATATTTCATTGTTCCTGTGATTTTCTTTCCTCTCATTCATTACAATAAAATCTGTTGTTTTCTTGAGAGGAATATATGTCACTAACCAGCTGTATTTCCCCTCAGGAAAGGGAAAACATAAAAAAAAAATCTACCACCATGTCAGCTAGACAATGAAACACTGAGATCTTGGTGTGCAAAATGCCAACTTATTCAAACAAGGCAACCAAATATGTACAAGTCTGGAAAACTGCAACATGTCACAAAGACCGAAATATTCCTATAAATGAAAAATCAGATTTTATTGAAATATTTAATTTGCTGAAAGATAGACTAAGTGCATTGAGTTTCTGGCATTACAGAAGAACTCCCAGGACATACAGGTCAAATGTACTCATAGGGCTCCACTCAAGTAACAGAGGCCATACGGACACTCGTAGGTGTTGGGATCAGTTTTTCTAGTTGTATTGTAAAGCAAGAGAATAGACTTTCTTTTCTGATAGTCACATAAAAAACGTATACTGTGCACTACACTTTGATGGTAAAAGTCAGAAAATCTTCCTGACATGATGAAGGGCTCATACCTTATGTACTGCTATCCCAAAATGACCATTTAGCACCTACCCTCAAGGTAGTCGATAAATATCTGCTAGGGGCAACAGTCCCCCACAATAACAAGAATCGAGGGTTTGGAGTACATTGCACAACCACAATCGGCAGGAGTCCGACTAGAGCTCACGGCTGATTAAGCGCTGTGCTGCGCCATTCAAGGTCTATGGGCTTCAGGCAAAGTGCCCGGGCTTGTCCATCAGTCCTACAGACAGTGGATGAAGCAGCAGCGCTCCCACTCAATGGCTGTATCCCTCACACCTCTCATTGGCATTTCACACTGTCCGGACCTTGTTCTAGTGTGTGTTGGGGTCATCATGATCAAATATTTTAAGGCAATCTGTCACTAGATTTTTGCCACCTAATCTGAGAGCAGCAGAATGTAGACAGACCCTCGTTAAACCGGTCTGTCACTTACTGGGCTGCTTGCTGTGGTTTTGATAAAATAACTTTTTATGAGTAGAGGATAACTAAACTCACTGAAATATAGTCCTCCATATTTATGAACTCTGGAATGCCACACACACTACTCATTGGCAGCTTGCTGCCTATGCAGTGTACACAAGCTGCCAATCAGTGGTGTGGGCGGGGTTATACAGAGCTCAGCACTCAGAGTCCTGGTAGATCTGCAGCAGAGAAAACCGCGATTATGTCACCATCAAAAATAAAATTATTTTATTAAATAATCAGACAATCACATGTGACATAATCCAAAAAGGGTAAAAATGAAATGAGGAAAAAGAAACTGTTCACGAAGGGGAAGCAACAGGTGTATAGTATGACGTGGGAAAGCAGAGGCAACCACACCAAGGTGCAAAATATCATTCACATGGTAACACCTAGTGACACATATATATCACTAAGGCTACTTTCACACTAGCGTCGGACGACGCACCGACGCTAGCAGTGAATGCGCCGCACAACGGGGGGCTGCCCCATTGTGAGGTGCGGGGAGGCGGGGGCGGAGATCCGGCCGCACATGCGCGGTCGGAAAAGACGGTCACAACGCACCAAAAAACGTTACATGCAACGTTTTTTGGTGGCGACGGACCGACGCAACACGACACAACCGTCGCACGACGGTTGCGACGTGTGGCAATGCGTCGCTAATGCAAGTCTATGGAGAAAAAACGCATCCTGCAAGCACTTTTGTAGGATGCGTTTTTTCTACAAAACAACGCATAGCGACGTGCAGTGCACGACGCTAGTGTGAAAGTAGCCTAAGTAGTAGCTGCACCCATGTGCTGCCCCAACATAAAACACTGCATTAAATTCGATGCTTACCCATAGTGATTCAAGACCTGAAGACAAGCTCCCTGCAATCCCTGACGCGTGTTTCGCGCTATCCCAGATACTTTTTTTTTCAAATTACCTGTTGGCCAATGACCTCTCCATTGTTACCCAGGCATGCCTTCATGTACTAGCTAATTTCTTACAACATTTTCTGGCTCCAGCTCCTCCATAAGGGCAGTAACGATGCATGAAACCGGAATACACTTGCCCATTCAAGTCTATGGGTGCATGGAAATGGACTGCATTTGGATGACATCTGGGGGCAGTCCCAATCTCCTCGGACTCTCACAATGGAAAAGTTCATAGTGCAGCTTTCATTTTACTAGTGCTATTTAAAAAAAATTAAAGCTGAGCTCTGATTGGTTGCCGTTGTAAAATGAAAGCTGAGCGCTGATTCGATGCTGTTGATAACAAAGACCGTTTCGCTTTCGGACTGTATAGAAGAAGGCTCCATTCTTTTTACATTGTACATAGGGATCCTGTCACCAGAAAAAAAGAGCTATTTACCTGCAGATATGACGACATCAGAGTCACCTGTCACTAGCAAGGTAGATCATGCACAGTGCATGGTCTAACTAAGGCTACTTTCACACTAGCGTCGGGAACAACCCGTCGCTGTGCGTCGGGCCGCCGTTCCCGACGCTAGCGTGGTCTCCGCCGCACAACGGGGGCAGCGGATGCATTTTTCCCACGCATCCGCTGCCCCATTGTGAGGTGCGGGGAAGTGCGGGGAGGTGGGGCGGAGTTCCGGCCGCGCATGCGCGGTCGGAAAAAGCGGACCGTCGGGAGCAAAAAACGTTACATGTAACGTTTTTTTCTCCCGACGGTCCGCTACCACACGCCCAAGCGTCGCAAAACGGACGCAACGTTTGGCAATGCGTCGCAAATGCGTCGCTAATGTTAGTCTATGACGAAAAAACGTATCCAGCAAGAACTTTTGCTGGATGCGTATTTTCGGCAAAACGACGCATTTGCGACGTATTGCAGTCAACGCTAGTGTGAAAGTAGCCTTACTTGCGTCTGCAGCACTGAAAGACTACAAGGTATAGCAATGCTTCTGCATTGCTATGTCTCATAACTGCGCTCAGACTGCAGAAAGTGAAAGTCCCATAGTGGGACAAAGTAAAAGAAAATTGTAAAAATATTTGTAAAAAAATTACAAAATAATAAGTACATACATTATACACATAAATATTCAGAAAAAAACATTTAAATAAAAGTACACATATTTGGTATTGGCGCGTCCGGAACGACCCTACCTATAAGACTCCCACTAGTTAAGCCCTTTCTGCTTTATCATCATACCGCCGAACAAAGTGTGCAATAAAAAATACGAATGTAAATATATGGTGTCTCTGAAACAGTCATCTATCTGGTCCCGCAAAAAACAAGCCGCCATAGAGCTCCATCAGACAAAAAATAAAAAAAAGTTATAACTCTGACTAAAGCGATGCAAAAATAATTTTTTTCTATAAAATAGTTTTTATTGTGGAAAAGCGCCAAAACATAATAAATATATAGATATAATATAAATGGGATACCTCTCTAATCGCACCGACCCGAAGAATAAAGCTGCCTTATCAATTTTACCACACATGGAAGGGCATAAAAAAACAAAGCAAAAAACAATTCCTGCATTGCTGGTTTTGTTTGTTCTGCCTCCCAAAAATCAGAATAGAAAGCGATCAAAAACATGTCATGAGCCTGAAAATGGTGCCAATAAAATCGTCAACTCATCCCGCAAAAAAAAACATGACATGACTTTGTCAGCAGAAATATTGCAAACAAACATAAAGAAAATATAAAACTAGCATTGCTGTAATCACACCAACCTGAATAAAGTCATCTAACGGCGTAAAAAATAAAAGCAAGTCTTCACCTGCTGTTGATTTTTTTCATTCTGCCTCCCAAAGATCGCAGTAAGGTTCAGCTCACATTTATCCTGCACTCTACGCTGAGCTCTTACACCAGGGTTGCCATGTTAGTGTCCATATGTTTGGCATTTCTGTTGCCATGAGAGCCGGGTGCATGAGCTGGGCACAATGTACTGGTCACTACAATGGCAGTTTGCAATTTTCACTCCGCAACATTCATTGCTCCTTGTTTCTGGAAAACACCCATGGGCCATGTGCACACGTTCAGTTTTTATCGCGTTTTTTTCGCTATAAAAACACGAAAAAAACGCTAACATATGCCTCCTATTATTTACCGTGTATTCTGCATTTTTTGTGCAAATGTTGCATTTTTTTCCGAGAAAAAATCGCATCACGGAAAAAAAAGCAACATGTTCATTAAATTTGCAGAATTGCGAGGATTCCGCACACCTAGGAGTCCATTGATCTGCTTACTTCCCGCACGGGGCTGTGCACACCATGCGGGAAGTAAGCAGATTATGTGCGGTTGGTACCCAGGGTGGAGGAGAGGAGACTCTCCTCCACGGACTGGGCACCATATAATTGGTCAAAAAAAAAGAATTAAAATAACAAAATAGTCATATACTCACCTTCGATGGCCCCCGCAGTCTTCCCGCCTCTCCGGTGCATGCCACCGCTTCGGTTCCTACAGCTGGTGTGTGTGAAGGACCTGCGATAACGTCGCGGTCTTGTGATTGGTCGAGTGACTGCGACGTCATCGAAGGTCCTGCGCACACACACCATCTATAGGAACGAACGCCGCTGAGGAGATCGGCTGTCTGCAGGTGAGTATAACCATTTTTTTTAAACATTCTATCTTTTACTACTGATGCTGCATAGGCAGCATCTATAGTAAAAGGTTGGTCACACTTGTCAAACACTATGTTTGACAAGTGTGATGAACCTGTAAGTAAATTTTCCAAGCGATGCTACAGATCGCTTGGAAAACTTTAGCATTCTGCAAGCTAATTACGCTTGCAAAATGCTAAAAAAAAACGCAAAAAAAAAAATGCGGATTTCTTGCAGAAAATTTCCGTTTTTTTTTTCAGGAAATTTCTGCAAGAAATCCTGACGTGTGCACATACCCATGGAGTCAAAATTATCACGACACCTGTAGATAAATTCCCAAGGGCTTATAATTTCCAAAATGGAGTCGCTTGAAGGGGGATTCTGCTCCTCTAGCACTTAGGGGCTCTGTGTATGGAGTCCGTAAAGTATTATAGAAAATTGGGTGCTCCAGGATGCTTTCTGTATAACAGTACTGCTTGGCCATACGGCGAGACTCGGGAGGTACGGAGCACTATCTGAGTCTTGTTGTATGGCTAAGTAGTACTGTACAGCCAGATATGTGGTATTTCTGCATTCAGCAGAAATTGTGGTACAATGGAGCTTCTTCCCTTCTGAGCTTTGCACTGTGCCTTAAAAGTAGTTTTCAGCCACATATGGGCTATCGGCGTACTCAAAATAAATTGTACGACAATTAGGGTCCATTTTCTCCTGCTATCCTTGCGAAGATAACAAAAATTGG
Source organism: Ranitomeya variabilis (assembly GCF_051348905.1). Lineage (NCBI taxonomy): Eukaryota > Metazoa > Chordata > Amphibia > Anura > Dendrobatidae > Ranitomeya > Ranitomeya variabilis. Next base: position 955,527,908 of record NC_135232.1, read on the forward strand.
TGCTAAAATAACATTTTTGGGGATAAAATTTGACTTATTTTCACGGCTCTACGTCATAAACTTCTGTGAAGTAGATGAGGGTTAAAGGTGCTCACCACACATTTAGATGTGTCCTTGAGGGGTCTAGCTTCCAAAATGGTGTCAATTGTGGGGGTTTTCCACTGTTTAAGCACCTCAGGGGCTCACGAAACATGACGCCGCAGACCATTCTATCAAAGTCAAAGTTCCAAAACATCATTCCTTTTTTTCTGAGCCCTGCCGTGAGCCCAAACAGTTGTTTACCCCCATATATGGGGTATACGCGCACACAGGAGAAATTGAATAACAAATTTTGGGGGCAATTTTCTCCTGCCATAATTGTGAAAATATAATAACATTTTTATGGTAAAAATTAGATTTTTTGTTTTATTTTCACAGCTTAATGTTACAAACTTCTGTGAAGCACATGGGGATTCACATGTAAATAATTTGCCTGAGGGATCTAGCTTCCAAAATAGTGTCACTTGTGGGGGGGGTTCCACTGCTTAGGCACCGGGGGCTCTCTAAATGAGACATGACGTCCACTAATTATTACAGCAAATTGTGCATTAAAAAAGTCAAATGGCGCTCCTTCCCTTCTGAGCCCTGCTGTGTGCCCAAGCAGTGGTTTTCCCCCACATATGAGGTATCAGTAGGCTCAGGAGAAATTGAACAACAAATTTTGGGGTCCATTGTTTCCTGCTACCTTTACGAACATAACAAAATGTGGGTCTAAAGTACAATTTTTGTGACAAAAAGTTAAATGTTCATTTTTTCCTTCCATTTTTTTCACATTCCAAAAAATCCTGTGAAGCACCTGAAGGGTTAATAAACTTCTTGAATGTGGTTTTGAACACCTCAAGGGATGCAGTTTTTAGAGTGGTGTCAATTTTGGGCATTTTCCGTCATATGGGCCCCTCAAAGTCACTTTAAATGTGATGTGTTCCCCCAAAAATAAGTAGTTTTGTAAACTTTGTTGAAAAAATGAGAAATCGCTTTTAAACCTTATAACTTCCTAGCAAAAAAATTATGTTTCAAAATTGTGCCGATATAAGGTTGACATGTGGGAAATGTTATTAACTATTTTGGGTGACACAACTTTGATTTAAGGTCATAAAAATTAAGTTTGAAAATTGCAACATTTTAAAAATTTTCACCAAATTTCCGTTTTTTTTTCCCCACAAATAAATGCTATTGATATTGAAGAAATGTTACGAATACCAAGTACAATATTTCACAGAAAAACAGTCTCACAATCATTGGGATCTGTTGAACAGTTCCAGAGGTCAAAATTGTAAAATTTGGCCTGGTCATGAAGGTGCAAACAGCCTTGGGGGGTAAAAGGGTTAAATGTCGAGTCCAACGACATGAATTAACGGCATCAGAAGAAAATGCACCCAAATCACATTTGAGATACAGTGGACTAAGATTGCCAAAAGTGTGACTGTAGGAGATCAGACGTTTCTCTGCTAGAAAAATCTAGCAATCGCCATTGTGTGCCTAGGCTGCAGATGGAGAACTTCATATTTTATTTACAGAAACCATTAGGCTGCATTTACACATAGTAGCGGCATTATTTTTGTGTAGCACGAAAAGTGTTGCAGTTTTACTTCATTTGCTTAAACAAACTATGCTGCACAACTGCCACATTGTAACTTCAGCCTTAAAGAGCTTTACCAGTCTTCTGAAGAAAGTCATCTTTTTTGTGACTGCAGACTTCTGAATCCTAACAGCGTGCACCCCACAGGGTGTCAAAAATGTGTCGGTGTTGTCAAAAGACAATCACCTGACCACAAGTATGTCATTTGCATACAAGCAGTCACGTGCCAACTAGACGTACTCACCCTTGCTTAATACAAGCAAACTTAGCAAGAGAGCATCTCTAGTTGGCATGTGGCCATAAGTATGCAAATCATAAGCTCACGGTCAAGTGACCATCGGCTCTGGCTGGCAAAATCGGGGAATCTAGACAATGTGCGGTGAGCACGCTGTGAGGACTCAGAAGTCTGCAGTCACATAGAGACAACCGTGGTCCATTGTAATTCACAATAGTCTGAAAACATGCCTTAGACAATGATCACATGATTTGGCAATGCTAGACTGCCGAAATGGAATAAGAACAAGATTATGTACACCTTTACATCTATGCTCTGGCAGGAGTGTGGAGATTCGAAAAAAAAATATTGTCTTTGGATAAGGATAGCTCCAAGGAATGTTAGCAACTTTTGATTTTTCTTTCGAAATTGCTTACATTAGAAGTTTCACCATCAGTGAACATGTTCTTAAAAAAAATCCTTTCCGTTCAAAAAATTTCAACTTTTCAGTTTTGTTTCTCCTGGTGTAGATTGACATGCTAAGCATGCCGAGATGAGGAGACTTAAAGCCGCAATGCTCCTCTGGGAAATATGCTAATTATGCAAATTGTCTCTTCAGAGAGGAAGAGAACTAGAACTCTAGTGCCACCTATTGGAAGGTAGCAATCCTACAAGTCAATGTCGACCCTTTAAAGAGCCTTGTCACATGACTCAGGATAAAAGTCAAACCAGAATCTCAATTTGCAGACACTGTGTTTCGGGGTACTGCCCCTTGTCAGTGCAAAGTGGAGATCTGGTTTGGCTGAGTGAGAGGTATCTGACCGATATCCAAGAAGTATCGTTTCTCCTTGCGGAGATTGACATGCTAAGCATGCCGAGATGAGGAGACTTAAAGCCGCAATGCTCGTCTGGAAAATATGCTAATTATGCAAATTGTCTCTTCAGAGAGTAAGAGAACTAGGTCGGTGCTCAGAGCAAGTGAGCATTTCTGCTACACACAGGCGATCTGATCATCGCCTATTTGTAGCAGAGGCGATTGAAGTAGTGAAGCTTCTAGTCTCCCGTGGAGACAATTGAAGCACGCAAAGAGTAAAAAAAAAATGTTTTTAAAATATTTAAAAAATATATAAAAGTTCAAATCGCCCCCCCTATCGCCCCATTCAAAATAGAATAAAAAAATCAAACATGTACATTTTTGGTATCGCGTTCAGAATCACCTGATCTATCAATATAAGAAAAGAATTAACCCGATCGCTAAACGGCATAACAAGAAAAAAGTCAAAACGTCAGAATTACATTATTTTGGTAGCCACTACATTGCAATAAGATGCAATAAAGGGCGATCAAAAGATCATATCTACACCAAAACGTCAGATCACCACGCAAAAAATAAGCCCACACCCAGCCCCAGATCACGAAAAATAGAGAAGCTACAGGTCTCGGAAAATGGTGCCATTTTCTTTTTTTTTAACCAAACTTTGGATTTTTTTTTCACCACAAATAAAAAAGAACCTAGACATGTTTGGTGTCTATGAACTTATAATGACTTGAAGAATCATAATGGCAGGTCAGTTTAACATTTAGTCATTAAGTGAACATGGTAAAAAAATACCCAACAACTGTGTAATTGCACATTTTTTGCAATTTCACCGCACTTGGAATTTTTTTCCCCACAGTATGTTAAACCCAATGGTGTCTTTCAAAAGTACAACTTGTCTCGCAAAAAAACAAGCCATCACATGGCCATTTTGATGGAAAAATAAAAAAGCTATAGCTCTCTGAAGAAGGGGACCAAAAAACGAAAACGCAAAAACAGAAATACCTCTGGTCGTGAAGGAGTTAATGGTCTGAGGAATGTTCTGCCACACTGAAAGCTCTTGGGCACATGTCATCAAGATCAGGTGGTGAACGCTCTCTTTGCAGTTGATGACCAGTGACATCCCAGATAAGCTCGATGGGAGACAAGTCTGGAGACACTGCAGGCCATGGAAGCACGTTTAGGCCATGCAGGCTGCTCACAGAAGCAAGGTGTTCTAAGTGCGTGCATTTTTGCACATGATGCTCATACTCGATAATGAATAGAGATTTTTTGAGAAATTTTGTTTCCAATTTTTTTCATTGTTTGCATATCATTAACATGTCTATCGATCCTGTGATTTCCATACCTCCAACGGTTTTTCCTTCTTGGTGTAGGAGTGTAGATTATGTGGGTGACTGGAGTTCTCACTCATACTACGAATATGTTCACCCTGACCAGGGAAACCTGTTTGCAGGAAGCTTACCTTCTAAGATCTAATATACTCAGCCTAATATGTTCATGAGGTTGAAAATATTTTGCAGTAAACAACAGAAGGAACAATAACTTTATTTCATCATTATTAATGCTTGCTCAACACCGGCGTATAACACGGAGGAGTGCAATGTGAGAAAACATCTCACTGCACTCTGACCAATGTTATTCAATGAGTCATGGCTCATCTGCAAGTTTTTGCTTAGCTCTAATCGGACTTGAGGGAAAAAAAATCACAGCATGCTGCAATTGCTCTTGTATATCGGACGAGACTCACCAATCCAATTCAATGTGTGGGAGAAAAAAAGAAAGGATAGCACACAGACCATGCTTATGCTGTCCGGTTATTAAAGGGAACCTGTCACCAGGTTTGGCCAATATGAGATGCGACCACTGCCTTTCATTATATTATAGAATGCTGTATATCAGCCCCCAACCCGACCTAGAACTGAAAAATAACTGTTGAGGGCAAAGTACTGCAATACGCAGCAATAGGAAAGGTCAGAGAGGAAATACGCCTGCGCACTACAGGTCTTTGCTCTGCCCTAAACAGGGCAGATAAGTACGCCTGCGCAGGAGCGCGATGCCGGGGAGCCTGTGTAGTGATGCAGGGACGCGTCATCCAAACAAAACAAGAAGGAGGACGGTGATCGTAAGAATATGGGAGGCACCGGACCAAGAAGAGCGACACCCCTAGGACCGGACCGCCCTGCAGTTATTTTTCTCAGTTCTTCTAGGTCGGGTTGGGGACCAATATACAGCATTACAGAATGCTGTACATCAGCCCTGAAAGGTGGTGACCGCATCTCATATCGCACAAACCTGGAGACAGGTTCCCTTTAAGCACACATCTCAAAGCAACCACAAAATTCAATCAGCCAATAACTGTAAATTCACAGCCAGAACCCTCAGAATAGATAGAACAGATACTGTGGATATATAGAATAGTTAGATATATAGATCAGATAGATATCCTCTAGAAGTAAGTTCACTACGCCCCTACATATAATAAACTTGCACCCTTTCATGTGGAGTTTATTCTATCACTTTTTAGGCTTGTCCATCCTAATAAATAATTTAAAAAAAATTACTGAGGGTCTACCCTCTATTTTATGAAACCAGCAAAGGTAAAGCAGACAGCTGTGAGACGATATTATCAGGCTGAGAAGGTCCATGGTTATTTGGTCCTTCTCAACCTAAAAATACCAGCCCTCAGCAGCCCCAATTCTGGCGCTTTGCCCGGCTCTTCCCGATTGACTTGGTGCAGTGGCAATCAGGGTAATAGTAGTTGGCAAAAATCACAGATGGCATCAAGCCCTGATGTTAGTAATGGAGAGCTGTGTATCAGACACCCTGACAAACAGCCTTCCCCAATGCAGTGTCAGTCAGGGCCGGTGGTACAGTTACCTCATTCTTCCTGCCATCATAGGATTTGTAGCAGTATTTTCAGCTGCAAATCCTGAACGTGTACACATAGCCTGTGTCCTCCACCCACCCTAACCTTTATCAGGGTCTTATAATTAATTGTGCTGTGAGAGGACGATCTCAGGAGAGGATGGAATATAGGAATATAGGCTGAACTGGATGGACAAATGTCTTTTTTCGGCCTTACTAACTATGTTACTATGTTACTATGATCTCAGGGCCTTATAAGGAATTGCGGTGTTTGGGAGGATGCAAAAAGGGACTTCGCATCTTTCATTCGCCACCACCCAATTTATTTTAAATCCACATTTAGCTTCCTCCACCCTCTCCCCCTGTTCAGGAGCTGGTATGTCCGACCGCCTCATAGACTATTTATGATTATGTAGGACATAGCTCAATAGTATTATAGATACAATTATCATGCTCGATTTTCTCGAAGAGTTACTTTTTTTGATATTTTTGCTTGCGTCAGTTAGGGACAAACCACGTTAACCCAGGGCGCCATATGACTTTATTCAGGGTGCCTACCTTTGCAGTCAGGTACTCACTATATAGCAATTAATGAGGATAGCTTTTATCACCCTTTTAGAACTTACGGAGTGACTCAATTACAATATAATGGTATCTGTTTTATTCTTTTTGTCTATTGAACCCTTGTATCTGGTCATATATGTACACATGTAGCTAGGCATACCTACTGATTATTATACCGATTATTAATATATGTTGGTACTGGTGGTAGTGGTGCTTTTGAGTATATAATTTCCCTTCGAAGTTCCTTTGTGCTGTTTTCACTATATGGCTGGGATCACACATGCGAGAAATACGGCCGAGTTTCGCATGTTAATACCCGGCATTGCCGCCATTACTCAGGAGCAGAGCGTGTGGCCGCATAGCAGTACATGCAGCCGCACGCTCCGCTCCTGAGTGCCGGCTGCAATGTCGGGTATTAACATGAGAAACTCGGCCGTATTTCTTGCATGTGTGATCCCGGCCTAAAAGTGGTTTTAATATTAATTAGATTGATTATTTTTAGTGGTTGTTTTGCAGTTTTTATTTCTTATTAATTGGCTCCCTGGAGTTAATTGATTTTTTGTTTAGTAGCAGATAACAGAAGAGGCATTAGTAAAAAAAGAAAAACACATGGAGAACATCAACACATATTTCAGCATTACAGAAGAGATTTCAACTTAATTTGGGATGAACCGAGTAGAATAGCCATGTCTGTAGGTGATCAACGCCAATCATGCTCAGTAAAGCGAAGTGTCTTGGTATTGAGCACTGTTATCTGCTGGCCTGATGTCCTGAGTTTGAATTTGACAAAGCGTAATATCTACTCAGAGTTTGTATGTTCTTCCAAGATTTGTGTGTTTCCTCCAAATACCCTGACTAAGGGTAATATCTACACGGAGTTTGTATGTTCTTCCAACATTTGTGTGTTTCCTCCAAATACCCTGACTAAGGGTAATATCTACACGGAGTTTGTATGTTCTTCCAACATTTGTGTGTTTCCTCCAAATACCCTGACCAAGGGTAATATCTACACGGAGTTTGTATATTCTCCCAACATTTGTGTGTGTTTCCTCCAAATACGCTGACCAAGGGTAATATCTACACGGAGTTTGTATATTCTCCCAACATTTGTGTGTTTCCTCCAAATACCCTGACCAAGGGTAATATCTACACCGAGTTTGTATATTCTCCCAACATTTGTGTGTGTTTCCTCCAAATACGCTGACCAAGGGTAATATCTACACGGAGTTTGTATGTTCTTCCAACGTTTGTGTGTTTCCTCCAAATACCCTGACCAAGGGTAATATCTACAAGGAGTTTGTCTGTTCTCCCAATGTTGGTGTTTGTTTGCTCCAACTACATACTGGATAATCTGCAAATTAATTTTTGCACAGTGCTGCAGAATGAACGTTGAAGCTGGTATATCCTGTGGAAGCACACTATATGGCAGGAAGTATGTGGATACTCTCATAATTATTGAGTTCAGAATTTAGAAGCACATCTACTGCAAACACCTGCATTACAATTAAGAACACAGAAATGCAATAATCATAGCCAACCGATGGCAGTAGTAGGATCGTTCATACTGAAGAGCTCAGTGACTTAAAAGGGGAAAGCAAAGTAATAAGCATGCTTCCCATCGAATCCTTTGCTGCTGTGGTGGTCTTTACTAGTCCTGTGATTATAATTTTGAATGCCCCATCTATCAGACAAGTTGGCAAAGCAATCAGTCACTGGCCTCGGTTGTTATTTTTTGTATATGCAGTGATTGGCAGCAGCGTTCATTGACTGTTGGATGAGCCATGATCGTGGAAAGCTCTTCAGGAATCACTAGAGAGGAACCACTAGAGCGGTAAGAGATATCATGATAACTAGTTGCTATTTATTTAATATTCCCAACTCTAGGGGAAAGGTTGTAAAATCCTGGAAACCCAGTATATCAAAATGATCAAATTATCAAAATTCTCAATTCTGATGTAAAATCTGTATTCAGTGAACACTTTCCCTTTACTAAGATAGGAGATGGCAGCTGAAATAAAAATTCAACCCTGTTACGCTTTGGCAGATGCAAGCCCTTGTCACTCCACTACCTGTGAGATTACCAATTAGGCTGGATTCACACCAGTGCATGGCATCGGATGTGATATGCTAATGACCCTGGGCTCCTGCTCTGCTGCGAGTGGGAGCCGAGTGTCATGCGTCTGTGATGCGATGCTCTTGCATGACAGGATCGGAGCACAGCTGCGGAGGAGATGGAGAAAGGAATTTCTCTGTCTCCTCCATGACCTGTCTTGGCGTATATCAGACTGCACTCAGGCGTGCTATGCGGTAGTGTGACACCGGCCTTAGGCCTCGTTCACACGTTCAGTATTTGGTCAATATTTTACATCAGTATTTGTAAGCCAAAACCAGGAGTGGAACAGTCAGAGGAAAGGTATAATAGAAACACGTCACCACTTTTTCAGCCAGTCCTGGTTTTGGCTTACAAATACTGATGCAAAATACTGACTGTGTGTACACGGCCTTACGCATAGTTTCCAACTCTCCTAGAAAAAAAATGAAAAGGAAAAAACTCAAGGATTAAATTGCAGGTCTCCGAGTCACCTGTGAACCCAAGGACAGTAGATCCCCCATGACTGCAAATGTGCCGGATGCCACCAGAGTTGGAAAATGATGATGCAACAAGGGGTGTGACCTGGAAAAAAAGTGTCTAAACATTGCAAATCATATCACTCCGCAATCTTATACTTCCCCGGAAAGCCCTTTTGCAAATATTGGCAACTATAGTCTTAGGCTGGGTTCCCAAAAATACCTAAAAAAAATGGCTGAAAAAACGCTATGGGAACCTTAAGGCTATGTGCACACATTGCGGATTTTGCTGCGGATCTGCAGCAGTTTTCCATGCGTTGAACAGTACTATGTAAACGTATGGAAAACAAAATCCGCAGTGCACATGCTGAGGAAAAAAACGTGCTCCTCAATAGGAATCTGCAGGTGTAAAACCGCAGGTGGAATCCGCACAAAAACCGCGGGGAATCCGCAGTGCCGTTTACCTGCTGACTTTGCAAAAACAGTGCGGGAAAACTCCGCACACCAATCCGCAACGTGTGCACATGGCCTGAAGGGGCTTTCCAGTATTTGTAAAAAGCTGGCCAAGGGGTAAATATTCTAAAATAATGAAAAGGCCGGCCTAAGGCTACGTTCACATTTGCGGTGTGCGCCGCAGCGTCGCCGCCGCAACGCACAGCGCAAATGTGAACACATGCACAACGCTGCTTTTTGCGCCGCATGCGTCCTTTTTTCCATTGATTTTGGACGCAGCAAAAATGCAACTTGCTGCGTCCTCCGCGCCCCGACGCGGGCGCCGCAGGGACGCATGCGGCGCAAAAAGCAAGTGCACCGCATGTCCATGCGCCCCCATGTTAAATATAGGGGCGCATGATGCATGCGGCGCCGCTGCGGCGCCCGACGCTGCGGCGCTAGCCGCAAATGTGAACGTAGCCTTACTCCTTTGGCCGCGGCGGTCCAGCATTGATCACGACCATTAGCCACCACAGCTAGTCACTGGCCTCAGCGGTGACACGTTTGGCGCGTGACCTCTGGGATCAGTGTTGGCTGCGGAGATCACATGAAATATTGACGGGACATTATCATCATTCAGCCACCGGAGACCACCCTGTGTCAGGGGCTTCAAGGGGTATGCAACAATTAGTTTAGAACATTCTCAAGTTTTTAAAAGTCGTGGAAAATCCATTTACATAGGCTTAGGTGAATTTGACATCTAAACCAGTACAGCACAGTACACCCTCCCTCTTCCCTCAGCAGGCACTGGGACACCATGCACACCTGCAAGCACAATACGGCTCCATCTGTGCGGGCCCAGCCCTGCCTCCCCTCATAACTGGGGGAAAGAAGACGCATCTACTACCGGCCAGGGAGCCGACAGCAGACGGTCACGTGAAACGTACGGGGTGCATCATGGGACGTGTAGTTCTGGCTGCGCCCGAGGTACTGTACAGGGAAGCACGCAGAACTACATTTCCCGGCAGTACGTACAGCCATGGGGCGTCCTTGGCCAATAGGCGCTATGGACCTTTGAGGACCTGGTAGGAGGCAGCAGGACAAGCATGGAGGAGAAGGACCCAGGCATAATGTCACCCTGGAGCAGGTAAGCTGCCGTGCTGGCTGGTGCTGCATACATAATGGCAGCTGCCCCCAGTGTATGGGCCGCAGGTCCTGCCTTAGTTATTTCTTGTTAGTTTCCTTATGACCTGTATACACACAGGTGATAATAAAACCAATAAAGGGCTTAGTAATTAGTGCCCAAATGGAGGACCTGATAATGAGGGACCATGTTCATGTATTGTACATATTCTGTTCTGAAGATATTAGGGCCGGTGGGCGTCCGCTCATCTCCCAGAGATCCCATATGTATATTATTATTATTATTATTTATATAGCACCATTAATTCCATGGTGCTGTACATCAGAAAGGGGTTAAGTACAGGGTTATATATATATATATTGTATACACGTGTCCTAGTCAGGGGGTCTGGGACTGACAGATAATGGCCGCTTACACCCCTATATTACCAAACAGCGATGGCAGAGGCGCCTCAGTGAGACCCCCAGACCTTCATCTTATTAGGTTGTATTAGGTAGACCCCTATGGATGTCCATTGATATTTTAATCCATACACTGGAAAATAGATGCACACTTTTTTTTTAAAGATCTGATTTGCCTGACATGAGGAATCTAGTGTATAAGACGAATGCAAATGAGGCTAGAAGTGCACTGGGGGCGTGTTAGCTTGGGAGAAGCCGTCCAGCTGTGCTACCACACCCCCAGTGCACTTCCAGCCTGATCTGCATATGTCTTCACTACATATCTCAAGGCTGGCACATCAGATTGCTGCACATAAGGTGTTATTTGTAGGCGGCGACTGCTTATACAGCCGTACCAATTACCAGCATATATAAAAAACAGCCCTAACTGGTTTCCTTTAAACTCCATCCAACAGAATGCAACAAACACATTTCTTTTAAATCATCATTTAGAGAGAACTTATTGTAGAAGTGTCAGAGATTTGTTGTATTGAGACCCCTCTGATTGCAGGGACACATCGGCCAAAGCATTCTGCATTTTTTTTTCAGATCTTAAGGGTAAATGCACACTTGGCAGATTTGTTGCCGATATTTGAGCAATTAAAAATCGTAATTGGTTCTCTTCTGAAGCATATGGATTTATGACAAAAGGAGATAACATGGATGACATCCAAGTGCCAGGCACGAGGTCTTGAACATATTATTCGAGCACTCGAAAGACACTTGTTTAACACCCAAGCATGCTCAGATAACACTTTCTCCGACCACATTTGCTCATCACTACTCTCTATGCCTGGCGGCAAAAACCATGGGACCCCGATGGCACAAGTGCCTGTGTAACTGCTACGTTACGTTGATTTTTAGAATTTCACTGCCAAGCACCCATCTTCTGATGAGATCATCACATTATCATTTTCTGTGCCTGTCTAGTTTGTGTGTGCTGATAAATAAGTGTGTCATTATTATTGTTGGGTAATATCGTCGGACAATATCTCCCTTTTCTGATGTTCATTGTCTTTACAGCTGAAGGAAGCCATTGAGAGGAGCGGAGTGTCCATTCCCCTGAGCTGGAGAACGGCTTGTTCTTCATCATTATCTGACCCTTAATAATTTGCCAACATGTCAGGATTAGCGCTGTGCCAGCTGCGGATGTTAACAAGCACTGTACGTCGGAGGGCGTTGATGTTAGCATCCTTACACAGACCGGGCACTAAGCAGCACCCATCTCCAACAGACTATTCTGGCTGTAGAAGGTCTCGGTGGTCTTCTTCCATATCACTAAGAGAGTCCGAGCCTCTAGAAGGGAAAGAACAGAGACGGCTGAGTAACATCTATAAAGGGCTGATAAATGGCCAGCGAGCCTGCTTGGCTGAAGCCATAACACTGGTGGAGTCTACTCATCTGCGGAAGAGACAGATCGCACAAATACTGTTGCAGAAGGTACTATCCCATCACCGGGAGCAGGAGCAATTAAATAACGGAAAGCCTCTAGCGTTTAGAGTGGGTCAGTGTTGGATTTCCTGCTTCTTTATGTAACACATATAATCATGTGTTCCATCTCTGTGTTATTAATGGTTATACGTGTGTTTTACATTCAGAGTGGTAAGGGTTAATGTTACCAGGAATGATGGACAGCTGCTCCGTTCTGCCCCAGTGTACTGTGTGTGTCATTAATAGGTCGTAATTGGGATGTGAAAACCCTTTTTCAGTATTCCCGCTCACCTAGAAGACCCCAGTGATTGATTATCCTAAATGTGGCCATATATAAAACAACTGACCACCATTATGACCACTGTTACTGTTTATGATCATTAAGGGGGCACACATTGTGAAATTTCAGCAATTGTTAAAGACCTACACTTCTGACCTGACATTAAGTGTAGAGAAATGATCTGTAATGGCTACATTGTAGTGGGCACAATACTCTCTGGGTGTGGTACAAATGCCAGGTCAGACATAAAGTTCCAGCACCCAAATTCTCATATGTGATTACCCACTGACTAGTGACTCTTGTGGCTTATAGAGTACTAGATGGCAGCCCGATTCTAAAGAATCGGGAGTCTAGAATCCATATATACTTTATTTATTCAAATGTAAGAATAATACAATTAATAAATAATAGTAAGAAAGAACAAAAAATGGCTGCACTCACCAGCTCTTGACAATTCTTGACAGTACGGCACATTTCTGATTGGTCGCTCGCGGCAGGCGGCAACCAATCAGAAAAGTGCCGCGCACCACGAAGGCATATATCTTTGTCCACCCTGAGCGGGTGTAGGACGCTGGTGACGTCACTTATCTCCGGACATTATCTCCGGACAAAGCCACGGAAGTTGGCACAAATTGCCGGAAGTAGTATTCTAGGCAATTATATATTAGATTTTAATGTTATCAGTGTTTACCTTTGAACGTTTATATTGTATTGTCCTGTCACCAGCCATGTGTACGATTATCAGCCGAAAGCCTCTCTGAACCAATAATCACCCCATGTAAAGGTATCTTTATAAGTTAAAGATTCAGAATACTATGACTTTTATCATATCCTGAACAGTCAAGTTTTTTATGAACCGTTAAGGTTTTCTGGTTGAAGTAAAAAAAAACTGAGTGTTTACAGTTTGAAACCATAAAATGTTGAAAAATTATGTCATTCTTGAGTATATCACTCAATGGTGCTCATAAACGTGTCAAATTTGATCTATAATATACTTTAATATACGTTACTTTAATCTTTAATATACTTAAGAACAGGGCCCCAGACATCACACAGGGGGTCTGAAACACCGCACAGTGGTCCAAAATATCGCTGTGCTCTGCCTGGGGCCCCATATGCTGCCTGGGGCCCCTGTGCTCTGCCTGGGGCCCCATATGCTGCCTGGGGCCCCTGTGCTCTGCCTGGGGCCCCATATGCTGCCTGGGGCCCCTGTGCTCTGCCTGGGGCCCCTGTGCTCTGCCTGGGGCCCCTGTGCTCTGCCTGGGACTACTATGCTCTGCCTGGGGCCCCATATGCTGCCTGGGGCCCCTGTGCTCTGCCTGGGGCCCCTGTGCTCTGCCTGGGGCCCCTGTGCTCTGCCTGGGGCCCCATGTTCTGCCTGGGGCCCCATGTTCTGCCTGGGGCCACTGTGCTCTGCCTGGGGCCACTGTGCTCTGCCTGGGGCCCCTGTGCTCTGCCTGGGACCACTGTGCTCTGCCTGGGGCCCCATATGCTGCCTGGGGCCCCATATGCTGCCTGGGGCCCCTGTGCTCTGCCTGGGGCCCCTGTGCTCTGCCTGGGGCCACTGTGCTCTGCCTGGGGCCCCATATGCTGCCTGGGGCCACTGTGCTCTGCCTGGGGCCCCATATGCTGCCTGGGGCCCCTGTGCTCTGCCTGGGGCCCCATATGCTGCTTGGGGCCCCTGTGCTCTGCCTGGGGCCCCATATGCTGCCTGGGGCCCCTGTGCTCTGCCTGGGGCCCCTGTGCTCTGCCTGGGGCCCCTGTGCTCTGCCTGGGGCCCCTGTGCTCTGCCTGGGGCCCCATGTTCTGCCTGGGGCCCCATGTTCTGCCTGGGGCCCCATGTTCTGCCTGGGGCCCCATGTTCTGCCTGGGGCCCCATGTTCTGCCTGGGGCCCCATGTTCTGCCTGGGGCCCCATGTTCTGCCTGGGGCCCCATGTTCTGCCTGGGGCCCCATGTTCTGCCTGGGGCCCCATGTTCTGCCTGGGGCCCCATGTTCTGCCTGGGGCCCCATGTTCTGCCTGGGGCCCCATGTTCTGCCTGGGGCCCCATGTTCTGCCTAGGGCCCCATATGCTGCCTGGGGCCCCTGTGCTCTGCCTGGGGCCCCATATGCTGCCTGGGGCCCCTGTGCTCTGCCTGGGGCCCCTGTGCTCTGCCTGGGGCCCCATAGGCTGCCTGGGGCCCCTGTGCTCTGCCTGGGACCACTGTGCTCTGCCTGGGGCCCCATATGCTGCCTGGGGCCCCATATGCTGCCTGGGGCCCCATATGCTGCCTGGGGCCCCTGTGCTCTGCCTGGGGCCACTGTGCTCTGCCTGGGGCCCCATATGCTGCCTGGGGCCACTGTGCTCTGCCTGGGGCCCCATATGCTGCCTGGGGCCCCTGTGCTCTGCCTGGGGCCCCATATGCTGCTTGGGGCCCCTGTGCTCTGCCTGGGGCCCCATATGCTGCCTGGGGCCCCTGTGCTCTGCCTGGGGCCCCTGTGCTCTGCCTGGGGCCCCTGTGCTCTGCCTGGGGCCCCATGTTCTGCCTGGGGCCCCATGTTCTGCCTGGGGCCCCATGTTCTGCCTGGGGCCCCATGTTCTGCCTGGGGCCCCATGTTCTGCCTGGGGCCCCATGTTCTGCCTGGGGCCCCATGTTCTGCCTGGGGCCCCATGTTCTGCCTGGGGCCCCTGTGCTCTGCCTGGGGCCCCTGTGCTCTGCCTGGGACCACTGTGCTCTGCCTGGGGCCCCATATGCTGCCTGGGGCCCCTGTGCTCTGCCTGGGGCCACTGTGCTCTGCCTGGGGCCCCATATGCTGCCTGGGGCCCCTGTGCTCTGCCTGGGTGTAGGACACTGGTGACGTCACTTAGCTCCGGACATTAGCTCCGGACAAAGCCACGGAAGTTGGCACAAATTGCAGGAAGTAGTATTCTAGGCAATTATATATTAGATGGGCATTTCCTGAAGGAAATACATGGTGCTTGAACAGTGCTACCAGCTTTACAGCAGCACTTTTCACACACGGGACTGGGGGGCGCGCTTACTTTTGCACCCGGGGCCGGGGGCGCGCTTACTTTTGCACCCGGGGGCGCACTTACTTTTGCACCTGGAGGCGCACTTACTTTTGCACCCGGGGGCGCACTTACTTTTGCACCCGGGGGCGCACTTTTGGGGCCGCACTTACTTTTGGTGGGCGGGGCTCCTCGGCCTCCGATTTGGTTGGTGGGGCCCCTCGTCCTCCGATTTGGTGGGCGGGGCCCCTCGGCCTCCGATTTGGTGGGCGGGGCCCCTCGGCCTCCGATTTGGTGGGCGGGGCCCCTCGGCCTCCGATTTGGTGGGCGGGGCCCCTCGGCCTCCGATGTGGTGGTCGGGGCCCCTCGGCCTCCGCTTTGGTGGGCGGGGCCGGGCCCCTCGGCCTCCGATTTGGTGGGCGGGGCTCCTCGGCCTCCGATTTGGTGGGCGGGGCTTCTCGGCCTCCGATTTGGTGGGCGGGGCCCCTCGGCCTCCGATTTGGTTGGCGGGGCCCCTCGGCCTCCGATTTGGTGTGTGCTCTGCCTGGGGCCACTGTGCTCTGCCTGGGGCCCCATATGCTGCCTGGGGCCCCATATGCTGCCTGGGGCCCCTGTGCTCTGCCTGGGGCCCCATATGCTGCCTGGGGCCCCATATGCTGCCTGGGGCCCCATGTTCTGCCTGGGGCCCCTGTGCTCTGCCTGGGGCCACTGTGCTCTGCCTGGGGCCCCATGTTCTGCCTGGGGCCACTGTGCTCTGCCTGGAGCCCCATAAGCTGCCTGGGGCCCCTGTGCTCTGCCTGGGACCACTGTGCTCTGCCTGGGGCCCCATATGCTGCCTGGGGCCCCTGTGCTCTGCCTGGGGCCACTGTGCTCTGCCTGGGGCCCCATATGCTGCCTGGGGCCCCTGTGCTCTGCCTGGGGCCACTGTGCTCTGCCTGGGGCCCCATATGCTGCCTGGGGCCCCTGTGCTCTGCCTGGGGCCCCATGTTCTGCCTGGGGCCCCTGTGCTCTGCCTGGGGCCCCATATGCTGCCTGGGGCCCCTGTGCTCTGCCTGGGGCCCCTGTGCTCTGCCTGGGGCCCCTGTGCTCTGCCTGGGGCCCCTGTGCTCTGCCTGGGGCCCCTGTGCTCTGCCTGGGGCCCCTGTGCTTTGCCTGGGGCCCCTGTGCTCTGCCTGGGGCCCCTGTGCTCTGCCTGGGGCCCCTGTGCTCTGCCTGGGGCCCCTGTGCTCTGCCTGGGGCCCCTGTGCTCTGCCTGGGGCCCCTGTGCTCTGCCTGGGGCCCCATATGCTGCCTGGGGCCCCGTGCTCTGCCTGGGGCCACTGTGCTCTGCCTGGGGCCACTGTGCTCTGCCTGGGGCCCCTGTGCTCTGCCTGGGGCCCCTGTGCTCTGCCTGGGGCCCCTGTGCTCTGCCTGGGGCCCCATATGCTGCCTGGGGCCCCTGTGCTCTGCCTGGGGCCACTGTGCTCTGCCTGGGGCCCCATATGCTGCCTGGGGCCCCTGTGCTTTTCCTGGGGCCCCTGTGCTCTGCCTGGGGCCCCATATGCTGCCTGGGGCCCCTGTGCTCTGCCTGGGGCCCCTGTGCTCTGCCTGGGGCCCCTGTGCTCTGCCTGGGGCCCCTGTGCTCTGCCTGGGGCCACTGTGCTCTGCCTGGGGCCCCTGTGCTTTGCCTGGGGCCCCTGTGCTCTGCCTGGGGCCCCATATGCTGCCTGGGGCCCCTGTGCTCTGCCTGGGGCCCCATGTTCTGCCTGGGGCCCCTGTGCTCTGCCTGGGGCCACTGTGCTCTGCCTGGGGCCCCTGTGCTCTGCCTGGGGCCCCATATGCTGCCTGGGGCCCCTGTGCTCTGCCTGGGGCCCCTGTGCTCTGCCTGGGGCCCCATATGCTGCCTGGGGCCCCTGTGCTCTGCCTGGGGCCACTGTGCTCTGCCTGGGGCCCCATTGGCTGCCTGGGGCCCCTGTGCTCTGCCTGGGACCACTGTGCTCTGCCTGGGGCCCCATATGCTGCCTGGGGCCCCTGTGCTCTGCCTGGGGCCACTGTGCTCTGCCTGGGGCCCCATATGCTGCCTGGGGCCCCTGTGCTCTGCCTGGGTGTAGGACACTGGTGACGTCACTTATCTCCGGACATTAGCTCCGGACATTAGCTCCGGACAAAGCCACGGAAGTTGGCACAAATTGCAGGAAGTAGTATTCTAGGCAATTATATATTAGATATTTTTCTCTGAAATGGCGTAGCATTTCAGAGTCGAACATACCTGGCTGAGGTCACACAACCAGTGCCCGATTCATGGTGTCCATGGATCGGGCAGCATTTGTCAGCTGTCCAGTTCCCTTTAAGTGTACCTAACTTAGCTAGGGATAGGAGGCATCAATCAACTAGTTTCCTTCCAATCTGGAGCTGAGCTCAGGAAACCCTGGCCGTAGGATATGAAGCCCACAGAGGGAAAACGGCCTGCGATGCTGTTCTGTGGCTTCCAGCCGCCTGATCATACACCTTCTTGTCTGAGTATGGCGGCTTCTTACATGTATATTCCTTGCCAGAGAGAAGAGGAGTGGTGTAGTGCAGAGCAGGGATACTTGATTCTCTGCAACCCCCAAATGTTAGCAGACCGGCCGTCTCCTGCCAGTGAGTAGCACTCCAGGAAGGAGCAGATGATGTGGAGACGTGGTCATACATGAATCATGCTCTCCTCAATATAGTTTTATAGGAGGAGTGAAACATATTTTAGCAAATGACATTAGGCACATGCATGGTCTGTTCCTTTCTAGAATGCGATCAGTGAGATGGTGACTTATTTTCATCATAGGTAGGATCATATACTTGCATATATTGCACATATATGGCATTTAATTACAATATTTTATAAATAGCCCAGATCTTAATTCCCGCTTTATGTCTTGTTGCGGCCCTTGGAATTGCTTCAATCTGACAATGTCAAATTCAATTAAATTTAATCCCCGTATTATAGGCTTTCATTTTCTGTGCCTTTATTATCGAAATTTGCGCTTAATATGGATGTACTCACATATTGCGTTCTATGGCATATTTGCTGCGTTATGAGCAATACACGGGTATTTGGGGGGATTACATCACTGTTTTTACTGAAACAAAAAATATCTCCAATCGCTTCCCCAACCTCAGATTGAGATTTCTACAATTGTGTTTCAGTCAAGACAAGAAGTGGACTGTGAACTTGACCACCTTATGTGGGCTGCCACAACACTCTTCCTATCTACGTTTCTTTCTACATCTCTGTAGCTGTATGCTCGGATGCATAGACCAAATATATAGCGTCTTTTGTTTCTGTCATCCCGGTCACAGGTCTGTCCGGTCCTCCTGGTGCTGGCAAGTCCACATTTATTGAATACTTTGGGAAAATGCTGACAGGACAGGGACATAAAGTTGCGGTTTTAGCTGTGGATCCTTCCTCCAGTACTAGTGGTGGTAAGTTGAATGATTTATTCTTACAGCTAGCGTTGACTGAGGACACGTACAGATAACTTGGCCACCATATAGAAGAAAACTTTATTCAGGCTTTATTGGAGAGTGTAGGCCCAAGCATGTAGTAGATGAGACCATGGTGCCAGCTATGCCCCATCTGAGACAACATTGGGACTTCAGGACCCGGACTAAACATACAGCCATTTCTCACCCTGAAGAGCTTCATCTGAAGGAAAAGACGGAGCTCTACAGGGAGTGAAATGGCCAAAGCCTTTTTTTTTAATCTGTATCTTCATCCTGACAATGAAAAAAAAATAAAGGCTTGAAAGACACATGGTGAGCGCCACCATTTACCACCTTCGAGCATTCAGTGCTAGGACTTCACCTCATGTGGCTCCTGTGAGCCTTTGTTTGGGCTGTGGATTTTGTTTATCGCGTCTTTGTGGGAGATGTTGGGACATGTCCGGTGGTTTTGTATTTTTATATTATTGTTTGCATGCCAGTATTGGGTTTCAGGGAACAGAACTGCTGCCAAAATCCCCTCCCTCATAACTATCAGCACACTTGGACCAGTGCGGAGGGTCATGGTGACAGTCTCTCCCATGGTAACCTTTGGGTGCAATGGTTGCTCAGCACCTGGTCATAAAACCTGTACAATCATCATTCAGCAGTGTGATCTTTGTGCGTATGAAAAAATGTCCTATTTTTTACCATTTACTTATATGCAGACCTTACACAGATATTTCCTTATTAAATCTTTATTCTGGGAACGTGATTATTACTACAGCTCCCTGAGACATGGTTACACATCTTTCCTGGACTTCTGAATGGTAAACCTTGCCCGTCATGCTGCAGTACAGAAACTGGAGAGGTTATCGCTGTAGATTTTGTATTTAGGTGTCTAGAAAGCTGGATTAAAGCACTTATGGGTGCTGTTATAGCTATCAAGCATGATTAAAATTATAGGGGTTATCTGGTAATACCAAATAGCCATTAGACTGGCGGGGGTGAGACCACAATTTATTGCCAGTATGGGGGTCTTGTGTGTTTTGATTGAATGGTGCAGTGGTCCCACTGCCTCTCTATTCGAAGGTTATGGGACTGACAAAGATAGCCGAGCGCGGTACGCTGCTTTCTTAGTTTCATAGGTGAATGATGGGGGCTCAGCAGACGATCATAGGTAGTGAATGGAGGGGCCCTCATTCAGTTGGTGGGGGAGCAGAGGAACCCCCACCAATTTAGCAATTATTAAGAGTTTTTATTTCTTAGGGAAATCTGCTCTTCATTCTCTATGATGATTCTTGGCATTACACTTAGACTCATTCTCCCAGAAAACGTAGTTATAAGCTTAACAAAATAAATTTCATGTGCATTTTAGGTTCTCTTCTTGGAGATAAAACAAGAATGACTGAGCTGTCCAGAGATATGAATGCTTACATTAGACCCTCTCCAACCAGGGGGACCTTGGGAGGGGTCACACGAACAACTAATGAAGCCATTCTACTGTGCGAGAGTGGGGGCTACGACATTGTCCTTGTGGAAACTGTAGGTAAGAAAAAAAAAAAAGATAGCTCCTTGATGTTGTCCAAAAGCACCGCAGAATACTAAGCAATACCCCAAACCAAGGGTGTAGGAAGCCAATCAATGCAATATAAATCAGCAGGAG
The DNA here is from genome assembly GCF_051348905.1 of Ranitomeya variabilis. Lineage (NCBI taxonomy): Eukaryota > Metazoa > Chordata > Amphibia > Anura > Dendrobatidae > Ranitomeya > Ranitomeya variabilis. Next base: position 955,548,374 of record NC_135232.1, read on the forward strand.
AAGCTATATATTAGATCAATAAAACCTGACTTTTAATAATGTCAAAGGTAAAACTTGAGGCTTAACCTACATGATGATAATAACAACATAACACAACAAAACACACGGAAGCGCCCAAATAAGTGCAATTAATAAAATGGTTCGGTCTCACCCATAATGCTGTCAGAGGAGGCCAGCCATACATTCAAGAAGGGACAGTGGTCATGCAGGTATTAATGTGTACCCTGTTGTACCCCATGTGAGGTCCCTCTTCCTGACAAGGACAGTACTCAAGTGTGATCCTGTCCCACTAATGTCCTTAATTCCTGCGCCCAACGCATTTTGTCCACCTGTAATGGGGGACTCAAAAAATAAATGGAAACAATAGAAAGGGGGTAAAATAAATTCAAGACCCTTAGTAGAAAAGGGAAATAGAGATGGGGGCCTATGATGTCAAGGCAGCCTAAAAGTTGGCAGAGTGCTGCACAACAATAGGGCAAGGTCTAAGCCTTATACCATTCATCCCACCGTAAACGTTATATTGGACCACTCAAATACGGAACATTTAATAGTGTCTTTCCCTACATAAATAATAACAGTGAACAACATATTTGAGGACTAAGTAATTCTGTGTTATTCTATTCAGGTATGGCACACCATAGCAGATAACTGCCTATTTGGGCACATTCCTGGAAGACCATTAGAATAGGTTTTAATAAAATGTGTACTATAAGATACAGCCATCTAGAGTGCTCAGAATTTTGGGACATGAGCGCTCCACATTGGGACATGAGCGCTCCACATTGGGACATGAGCGCTCCACATGGATGTCCTTGTCCTTCACAGCTTCATTGATGTGTTGCATAATATAGAACATTTAAATTCTATATTGTGAATAAGACAGTTCTCCGCAGTTTGCAATGGTCTTTTCATCAACATTTAGGTAACTACAGGAACGCAAATCAGTAATACTAATATGTATCGTAGGGATGTCATCCAATAGGCATTTAGTGTCACTGTTGATGCCACTGGCGACTGCTGACAAGTTCCCATTATTTATTGCTCTTAAAGGGAATCTGTCATCAGGTTTTTGTTACCCTATCTGCGAGCAGTATAATGTAGAGGCAGAGATCCTGATTCCAGCGATGTCACTTACTGCTGCAGTTTTGATTAAAAACTGTTTATCAGCTGCAGATTTACCAGTTCTCCTCAAGGGAATCTGTTACCCCATTTTAGGCCTATAAGCTGCGGCTACCGCCATCAGGGGCTTATCTACAGCATTCTGTAATGCTGTAGATAAGCCCCCGATGTCACCTGAAAGATAAGAAAAACAAGTTAGATTATACTCACCCAGGGGCGGTTCGGTCCGATGGGCGTTGTGGTCCGGGGCCTCCCATCTTCATACGATGTATTCCTCTTCTTTACTTCCGGCGCAGGCGTACTTTGTCTGCCCTGTTGAGGGTAGATCAAAGTACTGCAGTGCGCAGGCGCCGGGAAAGGTCAGAGAGGCCCAGCACCTGCGCACTGCAGTACTTTGCTCTGCCCTTAACAGGGCAAAGTACGCCTGCGCCGGAAGTAAAGAAGAGGAATACATCGTATGAAGATGGAAGGCCCCAGACCACAACGCCCATCGGACCGAACCGCCCCTGGGTGAGTATAATCTAACTTGCTTTTTCTTTCAGGTTACATCGGGGGCTTATCTACAGCATTATAGAATGCTGTAGATAAGCTCCTGATGGCGGTGGCCGCAGCTTATAGGCCTAAAATGGCGTGACAGATTCCCTTTAAGTTTGTGCTCTGTATAGCCCCGTCCACACCACTAACTGGCAGCTTTCTGCCTATGCGCAGAGTGCAAAGAAATCTGCCAATCAGTGGTGGGGGCGGGGTTATACAGAGCTCATGAACATGGAGGACTACATGACAGCAGGTTTACTAGTCCTCCAGTCATAATCTTCTGCTTATAAAACAGCCCTATAAGTGACGCATCTCTGGAATCGGGCATTATTTTGCTCTCAGATTAGGTAGAAAACACCTAGTGACAGATTACCAAAAGGTTTATTGCTATTGAATTGGAAATGATCTTAGGCCAGTTTCACATGTCATTTTTTTTCTTTTTCTCATATATCAAAAACGGTCCTTTTTTTTTTTCCTCAGTGTTCTTGGTTCATGTAAGTTTTTTTTTTTATTTACAACCCTTGCTGCATCGGTTTATCAGGTACTGAAAAAAAAGGTCTTGGCTCTTTCTACGCATTAAACAGTAAAATATGGACATGACAGCCATGTTGTCTCCATTTTTTTCACAAGGCCACTGACTTGCATTGTTGAGTCTGATACGTAATACAGATCAAAGTAGGATATGTCTCCGCTTTATTTTTTTCTTCATTTGTTTTTTTAATGGACAATTAGTCTGCAAAAACTTGTGAAAAGTGGTACAGTAATGGGTCCGTGATCTATCCCTAAAAATAATGGATTGCACATGTACCCCCCAAAAAATATATATAGCTGTCCTTATTCAGACTTTTACTCAGCTTTGTGTGTGAATGGGTTTCATGTACTGTGGTTTTCTGCTATGTGTTTTTAGCACCTCCTGTGCTTTTTATAAGCCACAGCTTCCTAAACTCTTGGTAGTCTTTTATCCAATTTTTTGATATCTGCTAATAAAATTCTAAACCAACGATAGTGACTTATAAATGCACATAAGTCCACAGCTAGAAAGCCACTGTATCCGCTGCTTTTCCATCTTCATCGGCTTACTACCAGACTTCTTGGACTCTCCATCTCCAACCCAGCATTGTTCCTGAGTAATCATGCATTTCGATTAGTTGATAATCACCTCGAGAGCAAAGAAAACGCATGTAAAAATCAGCTTTGGGCTATATTCACACATCCGTGTGTCCGTGGAGTATGGACCGCTGGTCTCCTGACACAAATTCAGAAGACATATATCAGGCTGTCAAGTTTGTGTCGGGAGACCCCCGTGGCCTGTCCTTACAGTATGGATGGAGATCTAAGGATGTCTGAATATTGGCAGCAAATTGGCCCATGTAAACAGTTGATGTTCTGCCGATAACATAATGGTGTATGGAGACAGAATGATCATAGTAAAAATCGATCTGCATCCATCGGTCTGGTTTTCCTGAGGAAGCGATGTTTGATGGACTTTTATATAGTTGTTCATTAATTGGCAGTAATGGGCCCATCTAAATGCACCTGACGGCCATATGCTTATGGTGGACAATGTTGGCTGTTACTGCCCCTATCGTCTACTCTACTGTATGATCTGAGCATGCTCTGTACACACAGTAAGAATCTCCGCATTTGTGTCATCACGCAGGAGTGGGGCAGTCGGAGTTTGCTGTGGCTGACATGGTGGACATGTTTGTTTTACTTCTGCCACCAGCAGGGGGCGACGAGTTGCAGGTAGGTAATTCGGTCTCTGACTATGGAATAAGTAGAATAGAGGGAATGGTGGAACGGCGTGTGTGTTGCTGACATTTACCAGAGATCGTTCCTCCTTTTTATTATTATGCAGGGTTTGCTATATATTACGTTACCAAAAAAAAAAGCACATATCCTGTAGCGATGTTGTTAATCTGCATCGGTTCCAATAAATTCTCTCTCTGTTGTCTCTTCTTTAAATATTTATCCACCCGGTTAGCCAAGGAATATAAATCAGCTGCCTCCGCTCCAGAACGCTGACCATATGGGAGCAATCACTTCGGTTCCATGTGAGTTAGGTTGGATGACTTGTAATTTGCATTAGCGTTCACCTCTGTCTGCTTCCTGGAGTGCACAGGAAGTTTTATGTGGCATTAGTTGGGAACTGATGGTTTAAATCACTGGAAGTCACAAACGAGTATGCAAATCAAGCCCACGGCTCCGAGCGTCATCTGGATTCTGGAGACTCGGACTTTCTCCTCTGCCTTCCTGTTACAATCATGGAGGAACTGAAATGTGTGCCGCAGATTGGAACCAGGTGTTGGCGTGTTTGGACAATGTACAAAGGGAGAACATACATTCAGGCGGACGCCGTCCCGCTCCGTCCCCCACGGTCAGATGGGATGACTTGTAGAGATTTTCTGGCTAACTGGTTATATGACTGCCATGATAGATTGCTTAGGATTGGTCACCCAGCTTTCCTATACCCTGAATGTCAAAATTGATGCAGTGACTGACACATCTCCTGCCATCATATCCCTACATTATTCGATTAGGAAATATGCCGGAGCTGATAGAAGTGATCCCAGAAGATTATATTCACTGGTGATTTTTTTATTTTTTGTTAGTTTTAATATTATAACAAGACACTTTAAGGATTTTTTTTCTTATTCTGCCTGCCTAAAAGGAAGTAATTTAATTTTAATGGGCTACTCCACACAATTCCTGCTTCCCCAGTGTGTACACATATTGATAAAGTGGTCAACAGCCGGGATTTCAAGTACGTAATGATCTTTCTTCCCTCAGGGCATAAAGCGAGGGATAGTGGAAATGGCTGACCTAGTTACTATAACCAAGGCTGACGGAGACTTGCTTATTCCTGCAAGGAAGATTCAGGCGGAGTATGTGAGTGCATTAAAGTTACTCCGGACGCGATCCAAGACCTGGAGACCTCAGGTAAGCACAATGGCAGGATGAGGAATTAAAGTCGTGTATTTCAGCCTTAGGGCTCATTTCCACTGGTGAGGAAAACGGACGAGTGCAATCCGATAAAAAATCGGATTGCACTCGGACCAATGTTATTCAATAGGTGTCTTTTCATTTGCGATTTTTTTCTCAGCCGAAATCGGACTGAGAAAAAAATCGCAGCAAGCTGCGTATTGCTGCGATTCTCGGACGAGACTCGCCAATGCAAGTCAATGGGTGCGAGAAAAAAATCGCACAGCACTCGCACCATGCGAGTACTGTCCGATTTTTACGCACCGGTGTCCTTTGAAAAGCCGGTAATTCAGCGTGGTGTACAGTAAAATCACACTGACAGGTTAGAATAGAGTAGATATATACACCTAGAATAGGTATATATACATATATATATGTCAGTGAGACACCTATATATGTATATTTATATTTAATGCAGCGCAAGATAGCATTAAAGCCGCTAATTCAATTACCGTCTTTTTCTTTCTCCTTCCCATACCCGACAGGATATGAGACATGGTTTACATACAGTAAACCATCTCATATCCCCCTTTTTTTTGCATATTCCACACTACTAATGTTAGTAGTGTGTATGTGCAAAATTTCGGCGCTGTAGCTATTAAATTTAAGGGTTAAATCGCGGAAAAAATTGGCGTGGGCTCCCGCGCAATTTTCTCCGCCAGAGTAGTAAAGCCAGTGACTGAGGGCAGATATTAATAGCCAGGAGGGGGTCCATGGTTATTGGGCCCCCCCCCCCCCGTGGCTAAAAACATCTGCCCCCAGCCACCCCAGAAAAGGCACATCTGGAAGATGCGCCTATTCTGGCACTTGGCCACTCTCTTCCCACTCCCGTGTAGCGGTGGGATATGGGGTAATGAAGGGTTAATGTCACCTTGCTATTGTAAGGTGACATTAAGCCAGATTAATAATGGAGAGGCGTCAATTATGTCACCTATCCATTATTAATCCAATTGTATGAAAGGGTTAAAAAAACACACACATGATTAAAAAGTATTTTAATGAAATAAGCACACAGGTTGATTTAATATTTTATTGCTCTCTCACTCCATGTGATGACCCTCGCTTGGAAAAATAATAAACCAACAATATACATACCCTCTCTGATGAACTGTCACGTCCCACGATGTAAATCCATCTGAAGGGGTTAAAATATTTTACAGGCAGGAGCTCTGCTAATGCAGCTGTGCTCGTGTCTGTAAGCCCCGGGGAATGAAGGAAATGTAGGTCAATTACCTATAGTTACCTTCAGTCGCGGTGATGCGCCCCCTGGTGGATGTCCTCATATGACCTGGAGCGTGGGAAAAAGTTCCCAGGCTGCAGTTCATGAGAACATCCAGCAGGGGCGCATCACCGCGACTGAATGTAAGTATAGATCACTCTGCTTTCCTTTCAGCACCCGGGGATTACAGACACGAGCGAAGTGCCTTAGCACAGCTCCTGCCTGTAATATTAGTTAACCCCTTCAGATGGATTACCTCGTGGGACGTGACAGTTTATCGGAGGGTATGTATATTGTGTGTTTATTATTTTGCCAAGCGAGGGTGTTGCTGATGGATTGAGAGAGCAATAAATTATTAAAACAACCTGTTTGTTTCTTTCATTAAAATACTTTTTAATCATGGGTGTGTGTTTTTTAACCCTTTCATACAATTGGATTAATAATGGATAGGTGTCATAATTGACGCCTCTCCATTATTAACCTGGCTTAATGTCACCTTACAATAGCAAGGTGGCATTAACCCTTCATTACCCCATATCCCACCGCTACACGGGAGTGGGAAGAGAGTGGCCAAGTGCCAGAATAGGCGCATCTTCCAGATGTGCCTTTTCTGGGGTGGCTGGGGGCAGATGTTTTTAGCCACGGGGGGGCCAATAACCATGGACCCTCTCCTGGCTATTAATATCTGCCCTCAGTCACTGGCTTTACTACTCTGGCGGAGAAAATTGTGCGGGAGCCCACGCCAATTTTTTCCGCGATTTAACCCTTAAATTTAATAGCTACAGCGCCGAAATTTTGCACATACACACTACTAACATTAGTAGTGTGGAATATGCAAAAAAAAGGGGGATATGAGATGGTTTACTGTATGTAAACCATGTCTCATATCCTGTCGGGTATGGGAAGGAGAAAGAAAAAGCCGGCAATTGAATTAGCGGCTTTAATGCTATCTTGCGCTGCATTAAATATAAATATACATATATAGGTGTCTCACTGACATATATATATATGTATATATACCTATTCTATGTGTATATATCTACTCTATTCTAACCTGTCAGTGTGATTTTACTGTACACAGCACTGATTTGCCGGCTTTTCAAAGGACACCGGTGCTTACAAATCGGACAGTAATACGGATGTCATACGGATGTAAAACGGATGGTGCGATTAAAAATCGCATTGCACTCGCATGACACTCGCATGACAATCGCATACGCTACATCCGTTTTTTCGGTCCAGATTACGGACCGATTTGTCTCTCGGCAGTGGAAATGTACCCTTACTCGGGTTTCGACCGAGTATCGTGGGTGATCGAGTGACATGTTTGAGTCCCCGCGGTCGCATGTTTCATGGCTATTAGACAGCCACCTAGATGCGGGGATTGCCTGTGTATGTCAGGCAATCCTCAGTGTTGAGTGATTCCATAATTTTTCCCCTATGCTTGGTTAAAAAAGTAACCATTACTGACTACCACATTTTTTGTTCTTGATTTCTTTTAGTGTTTCTTAAAGCCAGAAAGTTGCCATTTGAAATGACTTTAGTTTTGTGCCAGGTCTGTGATCTGCTTTTTTTCTACAAAATTAAACAACTGAATGAACATCCTCCAAGGCCGTGATTCCATAATTTTTGCCAGGGGTTGTAGACCCTGGGATCATGTTTTTCAATGTGATTTTTTTTTAACTTGGAAATGCAGCAGAATTGCGAATGTGGCTGCATCAAAAACAACCCAAAAGGATAATTGACAAAATGTTCCTGATTCTTTAACACAGGGTGCCATTGTTTTGTATGCCCACGTTTGCCAGGATACACCACATTTATCACACAGCGTGTACCACCATGTTCAGTTTTATGCCATCTAAATGTTATAATTAATACTTTTGCCTCATTATATTTAATATATTGGCATATACCATTAATGGGAGTCTGTAGCACAAAATGACTCTTCAAACCAAGCACCGCCGCTTTCTTCACTCTTGGCGTGGCCAAACCATTCAGTGCACCTTCCCACCTGCTTGTGCAACATGTCCTCCTTCCTTATGCGTCGTAAAGACAGAGCTGTCAATCAAGAGGGTGGAAGCGATAAACACAAAACAAGTAGGCCCATTTAATTATTTGGCCACGCAAGGGTGCGCCAAGCACCTGTGTGTGATTTTAACGTCATTTTGGGATGGCCCTCTGTTTATCCCTTTGATGACCAGGGGACATATTTGTTCCATAGTTTTAAACTGAAACCAATTTCATTTATCCCCTTAATAACCGGGCCTCATTTTTTAAAAATCTGACCAGTGTCACTTTATTAGCTTATAGCTCTGGAATTCTTCAACGGATTCCACTGATTCTGAGATTATTTTTTCGTCACATATTGTACTTCATGATAGTGGTAAAAAAAAATTTATGTGCGTGCTTTTGTGAAAGTATTGGACATTTGGTGAAAATTTCACTATTTTTCATATTTTAATTCTTACGCCCTTAAACCAAGGAGTTATGTCACACAAAATAGTTAATAAATAACATTTCCCACATATCTACTTTACAGCAGCACAATTTTTTAAGCTTGTTAGGAAGTTAGAAGGGTTAAAAGTTGATCAGCAATTTATTGTTTTTACAACAAAATTAACAAAACCATTTTTTTAGGGACAACATCAAGTTAGAAGTGACTTTGAGGGGCCCATTTGACAGAAAATACCCAAGTGACACCATTCTAAAAACTGTACCCCTCGAACCACATTCAACGAGTTTATTAACCCTTAAGGTGCTACACAGGAATTAATGGAATGTGGAAGGAAAAAATTAATATATAACTTTTTTCACAAAGAATTTACTTTAGCCCCAATTTTTTTATTTTCACAAGGGTAACAGGAGAAAATGGACCCCAAAATTTGTTTCACAATTTCTCCTGAGTACGCCGATACCCCATATATGGGGGAAAACTACTGTTTGGGTGCATGGCAGGGCTCGGAAGGGAAAGAGCACAGTTTGACTTTTTGAATGTAAAAATTGTTGCAATTGAGACTACATGCCCTGTCGCATTTGGAGAGGCCCTGATGTGCCTAAACTGGAAACCCCCCACAAGTGGCCCCATTTTGGAAAATAGACCCTTTAAGGAATGTATCTAGATGTGTGGTGAGCACCTTGTACTGCCAGGTGTTTCACAGAAGTTTATAACCTAGAGCCATGAAAATAAAAAAAGCACATTTCACCCCACCCCCTGAAAAAAATTAGCCTAAATTTTTTTTATTTTCCCAAGGGTAACAGGAAAAAATGGACCTCCCATATGTGGTTGAAAACTAATTTAGAGGCACAGTGCAAAGCTCGGAAGGGAAGGAGAAGGGTGTGATGGCACAGTGGTAGAGCCCCTGAGGTGCCAGAACAGCAGAAACCCCCATAAGTGACTTCTTTTACAAACTAAACCTATCAATGTATTCATCTAGGAGTGCAATAAGCATGTTGATACCACATGTGCCTCACTGAAATTTATACCATTGGGCGGTGAAGAAAGAATAATACATTTTTACTGCTATAATGTTGTTCTAGCCCCAAATTTTTAATTTTTATAGGGGCTAATAGGAGAAAAATTGACCTCTCAGTTTATTTAAGAATTGACCCACTTGTGGGTGTAATGACCTACTGGAAGAGCCCCTGAGGTGCTAAAACAGCAGAACCCCCTATAAGTGACACCATTTTACAAACTACACCTCTCAATGAATACATCTGGAGGTGCAGTGATCATATTGACACCACGGGTGTGTCACAGAATTTTATACCATTGGGCAGTGAAGAAAAAGTACCACAAAAAAAATGTTTCAGCCTCAGATTTTTCATTTTTACACAATGAAATAGGTAAAAATGGCACCAAAATGTGTCATACAATCCCGATTTTCCTAGAATAGTTTGCGGACTCAATATACAGAGCCCCTAAGTAGAAGAACAGAATACTCTTTTTGGAAATTATACCCATGCCAATCATGTGGATGCTAAATGTGGTTTAGGCACACTGGGGCTCAGAAGGGAGAGAGTATTTGGATTTGGGAGCACAGAATTTGTTGGATTTCCTTTGGGGGGCTAGGAGCCATTTCACTTTTCCAGAGCTTTTGCACTACCAGTAACATGGTATGGTATATTTCCATTAACAGATGACGGACCTGAGTGGGGACTTGCATTTTTGTGTATTGATTTGGAGCTGTTGTTAGGGAACATTTTTACATAACATTTGGGATCACATTTATCCTGCGCTCTACGCTGAGCACTTACATCAGAGTTTCAATCTAAATCTCCAAGTGACGTGATTCAGATGAGACCTCCGAGGGATCCATTCTCTATCATGAGGCAGCATGAGTTACTCTGGACTCCGTCTGTTCTTTGCTCAGCAGTGTCCTTTTCAGAAGTGCACAAAACTGTGACGGCTCGCTCTTTTATGCACGCCTTAAGAGACGGACACCGCCAGATAACAGGTCCTATGGCGTCCACAGTACCTACATCTGCCTCATTACAGGGACTTTATTCTTCAGGTTGGTACGATTACATGGATACCAGATTTATATCTGGGTTTTCTATTTGTCTGCTGAAAAAAACCTTTTTGCATCGCCATATTTTCAAAGCTATAATTTTTCCAGATTTCGGCTAACTACTGTACATGTGAGGGCTTCTTTTTTGCGGGATGAGTTAACATTTTTATTGGTATCTTTTCCGGACACATGACATTTTTTCATCACTTTCTATTGTGCCGAGTGAACAAAAATCATTCATTCAGGAATTTTTTAGTTATTAATTTTTTAGATGAGGCAGCTTTAATGTTCGCGTCAGTACGATTATATTGATACATCTTTTATGCCATTTTTTTACTTTTGTGCGCTTTTACACATTAAAAACCTTTATAGAAAAAATAATTATTATTGCATTGCATATTTCATATCTAATGAAAGAAATGTGTACTTTTTTCTTTTTTACATAAAATGTGTATTAGTGTAATGATTTTTTTATTATTTTTATTTTGTAAGATATATATATATATACCGGTATTATTTCTTTTAATTTTTTACTATTTTTCTTTCTTTTCTTTTTAACCTTTTTACTTAGGTGCTTTAGGGGACTTTAACTTTTTTTTCACTTTTTTACTCTGATTGCAGGTAGCTTCTGAAACCTTGCCAACGATCAGGCCACCACGATGAGTTTCCGGGGGCACCGATCTGAAGGCAGGGGGAGCTCCCCCCCTGCCTGCCTCCTAAGGCCGGCGTCACACTAGGCATATGAAAATACGGTCCGTTTTTTACGGCCGTAATACGCAGTAATTGTCCCAATACACTGTTCCGTATTCAATGCGAGGATGCGATTTTTACGGACAAATTTATCCGTGTCATCCGTATGGCGTTTTTTTCTCGCAGGCTTGCAAAATGGACTTATCATGGATCCATCGCCTCTAATATTCTACATATATACAGTGTATCTCTCTCTCTCTCTCTCTCTCTCTCTCTCTCTCTCTCTCTCTCTATATCTATATCTATATCTATATCTATATATATATATATATATATATATATCTATATATATATGTATATCTATCTATATATATGTATATCTATATATACACCGTGTTCCAAATGATTCTGCACAAAGAGTTTAGGAGTGATAAGGTTAGAATTTTTTGGTTTGTCATTTAAACTCATTGATGGTGATGTGTGTCAGGGCTCTTTATATCACTGAAAGCAATTGCAGATACCTGTCCAAATAAAGGCAAGACTACTTAAGAAGGCTGTTCCACATTATTAAGCAGCCTACATTTTTTGCCAAAATGGGAAAGAAAAAGGATGTGTCGGCTGCTGAGAAGCAACAAATTGTGGAGTATTTAGGTCAAGGCATGACTACAATCAACATTGCCAAGACACTTCATCGTGATCATCGCACAATCAAGAAGTATGTAGCTGATTCCCAGCACACACGTGTGCGTGCTGATAAGGAAAAATTGAGGACTCTTTCCAACAGGCAATTGCGTAAGGTTAAAAGAGCAGCTGCAAAAATGCCTTGTCATAGCAGCAGACAAATTTTTGAAGCTGCTGGTGCCTCCAACGTCCCCAGAACAACAAGATGCAGGGTCCTTCAGAGGTTTGCAGCTGTGCGTAAGCCATCCTGTCGACCACTTCTGTCCACTGCACACAAGCAGAAATGGCTCCAGTGGGCCAAACGATACATGAAGACTGACTTCCAAACTGTTTTGTTCACCGATGAGTGCCGTGCAACGCTCGATGGTCCAGATGGATGGAGTGGAGGATGGCTGGTTGATGGACACCCCATGAAAACAAGGCTAAGCCGCCAACAAGGAGGAGGTGGAGTAATGTTTTGGGCTGGAATCATGGGGAGAGAGATTGTCGGCCCCTTTATGATCCCTGAAGGGGTAAAGATGAACTCCATAATCTATGTGGAGTTTCTAAAACAACACTTCCTGCCATGGTTCAAGAGGAAGAACCGTGCTTTCCGCAGCAAGATCATTTTCATGCATGATAATGCACCATCTCATGCTGCAAAAAACACATCTGCATCTCTGGTTGCTATGGGCATAAAAGAGGACAAACTTATGGTGTGGCCACCATCTTCCCCTGACCTCAACCCCATTGAGAACCTCTGGAGCATCATCAAAAGGAGTGTCTGTGATGGCGGGAGGCAGTTCACATCTAAGCAACAGCTCTGGGAGGGTATTCTGTCCACATGCAAAGCAATTGAAGCAGAAACCATCCAAAAACTGACAAATTCAATGGACGAGAGAGTTCAGAAGCTTCTTTCGAACAAGGGGTCCTATGTGCAAATGTAACATCACCTAGAATAAAGTTTTCACTTGAAAACTGTTTGATTTCATTTTGTAATAAGCTAATAATGCCTTTAACTTCACAATTGACCATTTTTTTGTTCAAAATAAAAAAAAAAAGTTGAAAACTCTGCTGTGCATAATAATTTGGAACATGCATTTTGAGTGTTTTTTTTTTTTTTAAAAAGATACTGTTTTCATAGGCAGTTTGTTCCAAAACATTGCAATTATACTAGAATAGTAGATGACTGGAAAAGAACAATGACTGCAATTCAGATAGGTAATTTAGAGAAAATATGAGGAAATATTATTTGCATAATAATTTGGAACACAGTGTATCTATCTATCTATCTATCTATCTATCTATCTATCTATATCTATATATACACTTGCTTTGGCAAAGCTGATGTGTATTTGGTCCTGCCAATAAAGCTTCTTTGAATTTGAATATATATATATATATATATATATATATATATATATATATATATATATATATATATATATATATATATATATATATATATATATATATATATATACATACAGTTAGGTCCATATATATTTGGACAGAGACAACATTTTTCTAATTTTGGTTATAGACATTACCACAATGAATTTTAAGCAAAACAATTCAGATGCAGTTGAAGTTCAGACTTTCAGCTTTCATTTGAGGGTATCCACATTAAAATTGGATGAGGGGTTTAGGAGTTTCAGCTCTTTAACATGTGCCACCCTGTTTTTACAGGGACCAAAAGTAATTGGACAATTGACTCCAAGGCTATTTCATTGACAGTTGTGGGCAATCCCTTTGTTATGTAATTCTCAATTAAGCAGATAAAAGGCCTGGAGTTGATTTGAGGTGAGGTGCTTGCATTTGGAAGGTTTTGTTATGAAGTAAACATGCGGTGAAAGGAGCTCTCCGTGCAGGTGAAACAAGCCATCCTTAAGCTGCGAAAACAGAAAAAACCCATCCGAGAAATTGCTACAATATTAGGAGTGGCAAAATCTACAGTTTGGTACATCCTGAGAAAGAAAGAAAGCATGGTGAACTCATCAATGCAAAAAGACCTGGGCGCCCATGGAAGACAACAGTGGTGGATGATCGCAGAATAATCTCCATGGTGAAGAGAAACCCCTTCACAACAGCTAACCAAGTGACCAACACTCTCCAGGAGGTCGGTGTATCAATCTCCAAATCTACCATAAAGAGAAGACTGCATGAAAGTAAATACAGAGGGTTCACTGCCCGGTGCAAGCCACTCATAAGCATCAAGAATAAAAAGGCTAGACTGGACTTTGCTAAAAAACATCTAAAAAAGCCAGCACAGTTCTGGAAGAACATTCTTTGGACAGATGAAACCAAGATCAACCTCTACCAGAATAATGGAAAGAGAAAAGTATGGCGAAGGCGTGGTACAGCTCATGATCCAAAGCATACCACATCATCTGTAAAACACGGCGGAGGCAGTGTGATGGCTTGGGCATGCATGGCTGCCAGTGGCACTGGGTCACTAGTGTTTATTGATGATGTGACACAGGACAGAAGCAGCCGAATGAATTCTGAGGTATTCAGAGCCATACTGTGTGCTCAGATCCAGCCAAATGCAGCAAAACGGATTGGTTGTCGTTTCATACTACAGATGGACAATGACCCAAAACATAAAGCCAAAGCAACCCAGGAGTTAATTAAAGCAAAGAAGTGGAATATTCTTGAATGGCCAAGTCAGTCACCTGATCTCAACCCAATTGAGCATGCATTTCACTTGTTAAAGACTAAACTTCAGACAGAAAGGCCCACAAACAAACAGCAACTGAAAACCACCGCAGTGAAGGCCTGGCAGAGCATCAAAAAGGAGGAAACACAGAGTCTGGTGATGTCCATGAGTTCAAGACTTCCGGCAGTTATTGCCAACAAAGGGTTTTCAACCAAGTACTAAAAATGAACATTTTATTTTTAATTATTGAATCTGTCCAATTACTTTTGGTCCCTTTAAAAACAGGGTGGCACATGTTAAGGAGCTGAAACTCCTAAAATCTTCATCCAATTTTAATGTGGATACCCTCAAATGAAAGCTGAAAGTCTGAACTTCAACTGCATCTGAATTGTTTTGTTTAAAATTCATTGTGGTAATGTCTATAATCAAAATTAGGAAAATGTTGTCTCTGTCCAAATATATATAGACCTAACTGTGTGTGTATGTATATGTGTATATATATATATATATATATATATATATATATATATATATATATATATATATATATATATATATATATATATATATATATATATATATATATATATATATATATATATATATATATATATATATATATGTGTATGTGTATATATATATATATATATATATATAATATATATTAGACTGTGGCCCGATTCTAACGCATCGGGTATTCTAGAATATGCATGTCCCCGTAGTATATGGACAATGATGATTGCAGAATTCGCGGCAGACTGTGCCCGTCGCTGATTGGTCGAGGCAACCTTTATGACATCATCGTCGCCATGGCAACCATTATGACATCTACGTCGATACTGTGCCCATCGCTGATTGGTCGAGGCCTGGCGGCCTCGACCAATCAGAGACGCGGGATTTCCATTATGACATAATCGTCGCCATGCTGTGCCCGTCTCTGATTGGTCGAGGCCTGGCGGGGATGTGGGATGTGGGATTTCCAGGACAGACAGACAGACAGACAGACGGAAAAACCCTTAGACAATTATATATATAGATCTCTATATATCTCTCTCTCTCTATATATCTCTCTCTATTTATCTCTCTCTATATATCTCTCTATATATCTCTCTATATATATATCTATATATATATATCTCTGTATATATATATCTATGTATATATATATATCTATCTATATATATCTCTATATATATATATATTTAATTCAGCGCTACATAGCAGAAAAGCCGGTAATTCAGTTGCCGGCTTTTGCTCTCTCCTTCACAAACCCGACATGATATGAGACATGGTTTACATACAGTAAACCATCTCATAGCCCTTCTTTTATTACATATTCCTCTTTACTAATGTAACAAGTGTGTCTGTGTGAAATTTGGGGTCTCTAGCTATTAAATTAAAGGGTTAAATCCCGGAAAAAATTGGCGTAGGCTCCCGAGCATTTTTCTCCACCAGAGTGGGAAAGCCAGTGACTGAGGGCAGATATTAATAGCCTAGAGAGGGACCATGGTTATAGGACCCCCCCCCCCCCCCCCCCCCTGGCTAAAAACATCTGCCCCCAGCCACCCCAGAAAAGGCACATCTGTAAGATGTGCCTATTCTGGCACTTAGCCTCTCTCTTTCCACTCCCGTGTAGCGGTGGGATATGGGGTAATGAAGGGTTAATGTCACCTTGCTATTGTAAGGTGACATTAACCCCTTACTGACATCGGACGGGATAGTACGTCAGATGTCAGCTCCCCTGCTTTGATGCAGGGCTCCGCGGTGAGCCCGCATCAAAGCCGGGACATGTCAGCTGTTTTGAACAGCTGACATGTGCCCGCAATAGCGGCGGGTGAAATCGCGATTCACCCGCCGCTATTAACTAGTTAAATGCCGCTGTCAAACGCAGACAGCGGCATTTAACTACCGCATCCGGCCGGGCGGCCGGAAATGACGGCATCGCCGACCCCCGTCACATGATCGGAGGTCGGCGATGCTTCTCCATTGTAACCATAGAGGTCCTTGAGACCTCTATGGTTACTGATCGCCGGTAGCTGTGAGCGTCACCCTGTGGTCGGCGCTCACAGCACACCTGATTTTCTACTACATAGCAGCGAACACCAGATCGCTGCTATGTAGCAGAGGCGATCGTGCTGTGCCTGCTTCTAGCCTCCCATGGAGGCTATTGAAGCATGGCAAATATAAAAAAAAAAAAAGTTAAAAAAATGTGAAAAAAATAAAAAAAATATAAAAGTTTAACCCCTTCCTGACATCCGACGTACTATCCCGTCGAGGTGGGGTGGGCCCGTATGACCGCCGACGGGATAGTACGTCATACGCGATCAGCGGCGCTCACGGGGGGAGCGCCGCCGATCGCGGCCGGGTGTCAGCTGATTATCACAGCTGACATCCGGCACTATGTGCCAGGAGCGGTCACGGACCGCTCCCGGCACATTAACCCCCGGCACACCGCGATCAAACATGATCGCGATGTGCCGGCGATGCAGGGAAGCATCGCGCAGGGAGGGGGCTCCCTGCGGGCTTCCCTGAGCCCCCCGCAGCAACGCGATGTGATCGCGTTGCTGCGAGGGTCTTACCTCCCTCCCTGCAGCTCCCAGACCCGGATCCAAGATGGCCGCGGATCCGGGTCCTGCAGGGAGGGAGGTGGCTTCACAGACGCCTGCTCAGAAAAAAAATATTCCAAAATAATGAAAAAAAAAATAAAATATTATTCCCATAAATACATTTCTTTATCTAAATAAAATAAAAAAAACAATAAAAGTACACATATTTAGTATCGCCGCGTCCGTAACGACCCAACCTATAAAACTGCCCCACTAGTTAACCCCTTCAGTAAACACCGTAAGAAAAAAAAAAAAAAACGAGGCAAAAAACAACGCTTTATTACCATACCGCCGAACAAAAAGTGGAATAACACGCGATCAAAAAGACGGATATAAATAACCATGGTACCGCTGAAAACGTCATCTTGTCCCGCAAAAAACAAGCCGCCATACAGCATCATCAGCAAAAAAATAAAAAAGTTATAGTCCTGAGAATAAAGCGATACCAAAATAATTATTTTTTCTATAAAATAGTTTTTATCGTATAAAAGCGCCAAAACATAAAAAAATTATATAAATGAGATATCGCTGTAATCGTACTGACCCGACGAATAAAACTGCTTTATCAATTTTACCAAACGCGGAACGGTATAAACGCCTCTCCCAAAAGAAATTCATGAATAGCTGGTTTTTGGTCATTCTGCCTCACAAAAATCGGAATAAAAAGTGATCAAAAATGGTCACGTGTCCGAAAATGTTACCAATAAAAACGTCAACTCGTCCCACAAAAAACAAGACCTCACATGACTCTGTGGACCAAAATGTGGAAAAATTATAGGTCTCAAAATGTGGAGACGCAAAAACTTTTTTGCTATAAAAAGCGTCTTTTAGGCTGGTTTCACACTTGCGTTTTTATCTGCATGCGTTTTTTAAAAAAACGCATGTGTGAAAAAACGCATGTAAACGTGGTAAAACGCATGCGTTTTTAGACGCATGCGTTTTTATAGAAAAACACAAGAAAACAAACAAAAAAAAAAAAACCCTAACCCTAACCCTACCCCTAACCTGAAATACGTGGCACTAAAATATACGTTTATATACGTATATAAGTGCCACGATATTTCAGTGGCCACGTATATAAGTGCCACGTATATAAGTGCCACGTATATAAGTGCCACGTATATAAGTGCCACGTATATAAGTGCCACGTATATAAGTGCCACGTACTTAAGTGCCACGTACTTAAGTGCCACGTACTTAAGTGCCACGTACTTAAGTGCCACGTATTTACGTGCCACGATATTTCAGTGCCACGTATAACCACATAGTTATAGTATTTATAGTACGTGGCACTGAAATACGTGGCACTGAAATATCGTGGCACTGAAACACGTGGCACTGAAACACGTGGCACTTAAATACGTGGCACTTAAATATGTGGCACTTAAATTTGTGGCACTTAAATATGTGGCACTTAAATACGTGGCACTTAAATACGTGGCACTTATGACTGTCAGAAAATGTTCATTAAACGGTTAGAGGTGAGGTTAGGGGTAGGGTTAGGGTTACCGTTGGGATTAGGGTTAGGGGTGTGTTTGGGTTAGGGTTTCAGGTAG
This sequence comes from Ranitomeya variabilis, assembly GCF_051348905.1. Taxonomy (NCBI): domain Eukaryota; kingdom Metazoa; phylum Chordata; class Amphibia; order Anura; family Dendrobatidae; genus Ranitomeya; species Ranitomeya variabilis. The sequence goes on from NC_135232.1 coordinate 955,566,907, forward strand.
AATTGGGGAGTTTCCACTGTTCAGGCACATCAGGGGCTCTCCAAACGCGACATGGCGTCCGATCTCAATTCCAGCCAATTCTGCGTTGAAAAAGTAAAACAGTGCTCCTTCCCTTCCGAGCTCTCCCGTGCGTCCAAAAAGGGGTTTACCCCAACATATGGGTTATCAGCGTACTCGGGACAAATTGAACAACAACTTCTGGGGTCCAAGTTCTCTTGTTATCCTTGGGAAAATAAAAATTTGGGGGGCTAAAAATCATTTTTGTGGGAAAAAAATATGTTTTATTTTCACGGCTCTGCGTTGTAAACTGTAGTGAAACACTTGGGGGTTCAAAGTTCTCACAACACATCTAGATAAGTTCCTTGGGAGGTCTAGTTTCCAATATGGGGTCACTTGTGGGGGGTTTGTACTGTTTGGGTACATCAGGGGCTCTGCAAATGCAACGTGACGCCTGCAGACCAATCCATTTAAGTCTGCATTCCAAATGGCGCTCCTTCCCTTCCGAGCTCTGTCATGTGCCCAAACAGTGGTTACCCCCCACATAGGGGGTATCAGCGTACTCAGGACAAATTGGAAAACAACTTTTAGGGTCCAATTTATTCTGTTACCCTTGTAAAAATACAAAGCTGGGGGCTAAAAAATCATTTTTGTGAAAAAAAAAAGAATTTTTATTTTCACGGCTTTGCGTTACAAACTGTAGTGAAACACTTGGGGGTTCAAAGTTCTCACAACACATCTAGATAAGTTCCTTGGGAGGTCTAGTTTCCAATATGGGGTCACTTGTGGGGGGTTTGTACTGTTTGGGTACATCAGGGGCTCTGCAAATGCAACGTGACGCCTGCAGACCAATCCATTTAAGTCTGCATTCCAAATGGCGCTCCTTCCCTTCCGAGCTCTGTCATGTGCCCAAACAGTGGTTACCCCCCACATAGGGGGTATTAGCGTACTCAGGACAAATTGGACAACAACTTGTAGGGTCCAATTTATTCTGTTACCCTTGTAAAAATACAAAGCTGGGGGCTAAAAAATCATTTTTGTGAAAAAAAAAAGAATTTTTATTTTCACGGCTTTGCGTTACAAACTGTAGTGAAACACTTGGGGGTTCAAAGTTCTCACAACACATCTAGATAAGTTCCTTGGGAGGTCTAGTTTCCAATATGGGGTCACTTGTGGGGGGTTTGTACTGTTTGGGTACATCAGGGGCTCTGCAAATGCAACGTGACGCCTGCAGACCAATCCATTTAAGTCTGCATTCCAAATGGCGCTCCTTCCCTTCCGAGCTCTGTCATGCGCCCAAACAGTGGTTACCCTCCATATATGGGGTATCAGCGTACTCAGGACAAATTGGACAACAACTTTTGGGGTCCAGTTTATTCTGTTACTCTTGTAAAAATACAAAAGCTGGGGGCTAAAAAATCATTTTTGTGAAAAAAAAAAAGAATTTTTATTTTCACGGCTCTGCGTTATAATCTGTAGTGAAACACTTGGGGGTGCAAAGCTCTCAAAACACATCTAGATAAGTTCCTTAGGGGGTCTAATTTCCAAAATGGTGTCATTTGTGGGGGGTTTCAATGTTTAGGCACATCAGGGGCTCTCCAAACGCAACATGGCGTCCCATCTCAATTCCAGTCAATTTTGCATTGAAAAGTCAAATGGCGCTCCTTCACTTCCGAGCTCTGCCATGCGCCCAAACAGTGGTTTACCCCAACGTATGGGGTATCTGCGTACTCAGGACAAATTGCACAACATTTTTTGGGGACCAATTTCTTCTCTTACCCTTGGGAAAATAAAAAATTGGGGGCGAAAAGATCATTTTTGTGAAAAAATATGATTTTTTATTTTTACGGCTCTGCATTATAAACTTCTGTGAAGCACTTGGTGGGTCAAAGTGCTCACCACACATCTAGATAAGTTCCTTAGGGGGTCTACTTTCCAAAATGGTGTCACTTGTAGGGGGTTTCAATGTTTAGGCACATCAGGGGCTCTCCAAACGCAACATGGCGTCCCATCTCAATTCCAGTCAATTTTGCATTGAAAAGTCAAATGGCGCTCCTTCCCTTCCAAGCTCTGCCATGCGCCCAAACAGTGGTTTACCCCAACATATGGGGTATCTGCGTACTCAGGACAAATTGCACAACATTTTTTGGGGACCAATTTCTTCTTTTACCCTTGGGAAAATAAAAAATTGGGGGCGAAAAGATCATTTTTGTGAAAAAATATGATTTTTTATTTTTACGGCTCTGCATTATAAACTTCTGTGAAGCACTTGGTGGGTCAAAGTGCTCACCACACATCTAGATAAGTTCCTTAGGGGGTCTACTTTCCAAAATGGTGTCACTTGTAGGGGGTTTCAATGTTTAGGCACATCAGGGGCTCTCCAAACGCAACATGGCGTCCCATCTCAATTCCAGTAAATTTTGCATTGAAAAGTCAAATGGCGCTCCTTCCCTTCCAAGCTCTGCCATGCGCCCAAACAATGGTTTACACCCACATATGGGGTATCAGCGTACTCAGGACAAATTGTACAACAACTTTTGCAGTCTATTTTCTCCTGTTACCCTTGGTAAAATAAAACAAATTGGAGCTGAAATAAATTTTGTGTGAAAAAAAATTAAATGTTCATTTTTATTTAAACATTCCAAAAATTCCTGTGAAACACCTGAAGGGTTAATAAACTTCTTGAGTGTGGTTTTGAGCACCTTGACGGGTGCAGTTTTTAGAATGGTGTCACACTTGGGTATTTTCTATCATACAGACCCCTCAAAATGACTTCAAATGAGATGTGGTCCCTAAAAAAAAATGGTGTTGTAAAAATGAGAAATTTCTGGTCAACTTTTAACCCTTATAACTCCCTAACAAAAAAAAATTTTGGTTCCAAAATTGTGCTGATGTAAAGTAGACATGTGGGAAATGTTACTTATTAAGTATTTTGCGTGACATATGTCTGTGATTTAAGGGCATAAAAATTCAAAGTTGGAAAATTGCAAAATTTTCAAAATTTTCGCCAAATTTCCGTTTTTTTCACAAATAAACGCAAGTTATATCGAAGAAATTTTACCACTATCATGAAGTACAATATGTCACAAGAAAACAATGTCAGAATCGCCAAGATCCGTTGAAGCGTTCCAGAGTTATAACCTCCTAAAGGGACAGTGGTCAGAATTGTAAAAATTGGCCCGGTCATTAACGTGCAAACCACCCTTGGGGGTGAAGGGGTTAAATCACCCCCCTTTCGCCCCAATCAAAATAAATCAATTAAAAAAAAATCAAACCTACACATATTTGGTATCGCCAAGTTCAGAATCGCCCGATCTATTAATAAAATAAAAGCATTAACCTGATCGCTAAACGGCGTAACGAGAAAAAAAATCGAAACGCCAGAATTACGTTTTTTTGGTCGCCGCGACATTGCATTAAAATGCAATAACGGGCGATCAAAAGAACGTATCAGCACAGAATTGGAATCATTAAAAACGCCAGCTCGGCACACAAAAAATAAGCCCTCAACCGACCCCAGATCATGAAAAATGGAGATGCTACGAGTATCGGAAAATGGCGCAATTTTTTTTTTTTTTTCTTTTTAGCAAAGTTTGGAATTTTTTTTCACCACTTAGGTAAAAAATAACCTAGTCATGTTAGGTGTCTATGAACTCGTAATGACCTGGAGAATCATAATGGCCAGTTTTAGCATTTAGTGACCCTAGCAAAAAAGCCAAGCAAAAAACAAGTGTGGGATTGCACTTTTTTTGCAATTTCACCACACTTGGAGTTTTTTCCCGTTTTCTAGTACACGACATGATAAAACCAATGATGTCGTTCAAAAGTACAACTCGTCCAGCAAAAAATAAGCCCTCACATGGCCAAATTGACGGAAAAATAAAAAAGTTATGGCTCTGGGAAGGAGGGGAGTGAAAAACGAACACGGAAAAACGAAAAATCCCACGGTCATGAAGGGGTTAAGCCAGGTTAATAATGGAGAGGCTTCAATTATGACACCTATCCATTATTAATCCAATAGTACGAAATGGTTAATAAAACACACACACATTATTAAAAAGTATTTTAATGAAATAAAGACACATGGTGTTTTAATATTTTATTATACTCTTAATCCACCTGAAGACCCTTGTCACCTGAAATAAAGTTAAACAAACAACAATATTCCATACCTTCCGTCGTTCAGTCTTGTCCCATGCTGTAAATCCATCTGAAGGGGTTAAATCATTTTACACTCAGGAGCTCTGCTAATGCAGCTGTGCTCCTGTCTGTAAAACTTGGTGAATGAATGGAATGCAGGGGAATGTCCTGTAGTTACCTCGAGTCGCGGTGATGCGCCCCCTGCTGGATGAACTCATATGAACTCGAGCCTGGAAACTTTTCAGAATATTTCCCACGCTCGAGAAAGGATGCAATGGTCTTGTATCCCACTCACATATCTGGACCCGTTGAAGCGAAATGGCCGTCGTCCGGCTCACTCCCCGCACCCTCTCGTTTTACCTGTAGCCCGGAAGGCATGTCCTTACTCCGATATTTGGATGAGTAAAGGATCTTTTATATATCGCTTGGGCGAGTGCCACCTTTTCCTTTTTTCTTTGGCTGATCATATATGTATATATGTGTCTCACTGACATAGAATAGGTATATTATATGTGTGTACACATTTATTCTACCTATTCTATTCTATTCTGTCAGTGTGATTTTACTGTACACCGCACTGAATTGCCGGCTTTTCTAGAGAACACCACTGCATATTTCTCGCAAGTCACACGCATGGTCCGTGTGTAATCCGTATTTTTCTCGCCCCCATAGACTTTCATTGGCGGATTTTTTTGCGCAATACGCTGACAAACGCAGCATGCTGCGATTTTCTACGGTCGTACAAGACCGTATAATACGGATCCGTAAAATACGGCAGATAGGAGCTGGGACATAGAGAATCATTGTACCGTATGCAATCCGTATTTTCTGCGCCTCTCATACGTCCGTAAAACACGCTAGTGTGACGCCGGCCTAAATGTTGTGATCACTCTCAATCGCAGCATTTGTACCCATAAAATAGAAATGGGGGGGAAAAAGTGGCATTCAGGAACAATAATTTATCCAGCTTTAGAGTAGCATGTTATGTTCTTTTCTTGTGTTGCCCATTCCATGAAATGCTTTCTGTTGCAGGTTCTACGCATTTCTGCTAAGACTGGAGAAGGCATACCAGAGTTGTCGAAAAAGATGATGGACTTTCAGAATATCATGATCACTAGTGGAGAACTTATAGCCAGGCGTAGGAGTCAGCAGAAGGTCTGGATGTGGAGTCTTATTCAGGAAAATGTTCTTCTGCACTTTAGAAATCATCCTGCAGTTAAGGATCAGATACCCCTCCTTGAGGAGCAGGTCCTTGCTGGTGTCTTGTCACCTGGTCATGCAGCGGACATGCTTCTCCAAGCATTTTCTGAAAGCAGCTGAAATATCAGACACATCCTTGTAAATAAAATGAACACATTAATTACCTTATATACTCGTGTTTAAGTCGACCCGAGTATAAGCGGAGGCGCCTCGAAAAACGTATTGACTCTAGTATAAGCCGGGTATGCATTGTCCCCTTACCCCTATTCTGGTATGCAGGGTTCCTCATTCCCAATCTTGTATGCATGGCTCCTTATTTCCATCCTTGTATGCATGGCTCCTTATCCCCACTCTTGTATGCATGGCTCCTTATCCCCATCCGTGTATGCATGGCTCCTTATCCCCACTCTTGTATACATGGCTCCTTATTCCCATCCTTGTATGCATGGCTCCTTATTCCCACTCTTGTATGCATGGCTCCTTATACCCCACCCTTGTATGCATGGCTCCTTATCCCCATCCTTGTATGCATGGCTCCTTATCACCATCCTTGTCTGCATGGCTCCTTATTCTCATCCTTTTCTGCATGGGTCCTCATCCCCATCCTTGTATGTATGCCCCCCATGAGAAAAGCATAAAAAAAAGCATCCTACTTACCTTCCCTGCACTCCCTCGCAGCATCTCGTTTGCCTATGGGAGTGGAAAGAGGTGAATATTCATTGCCTTAATGAGCGGGCACCCGTGAGAGCCCGGCAACTGCTGGCAGGCTGCGGCTGTAACTGTGCGCTATAAGAGAAATGAATATTCATTGCCAGTGCGGTGAATATTAATTTCTCTTTAGCAGCGGGCACAGGCTTTAGCCGCAGCCGCTGGCTCCTACCTTCTGTGACCTGCCTCTCCCCCCTCCCCCACCATAAACTGGGACAATGACTCGTGTATAAGCAAGCCGAGGGGGACATTTTCAGCACAAAAAAATATGCTGAAACACTTGGCTTATACACGAGTATATACGGTATTCAGAATGGTCCATGTTAATCGTCAAATTCTTGAAAACTCGTGATAAAATCCTAATGTAGATTTTGAACTTTTATTTATAAAAAATATTAAATACCTAACTTTGTGTTTTTCAATTTGACATTAATGAGATGCATATTAGCTGAAGAAAGAAGTATAACTGTATGATGAATATTGAAGAATTTATAGCAGACCGGTCAGCTGAATTCATCACAAAACGTATCCAAGAAGTGTGCAAGTTTCATACACGGCTGACCACTCTTCTAAATTAAAAGGTATCCAATTCATTCTTTAGAGTAGGAATTGATTTGGTAACATAAATTTGGGTGCCATCCAGAGGTCACACTAATCCAAATATCAGACATATTATAATGTGACCACTCAACATGTAAGTGAATGTTTAGTTTGTAAAACTTAAAGGGGTTCTCCAAGAATGTAATAAAATGTCCCCTGTCCTAGTCATGTGCTTGCACAGGCTGCAGTCTGTAGGAATACTGCCCCCGACACCTGTGTCTCAATTGACGGGCGCTGTATCACACACACCTCCATAAACCAAAGAGAAGTGTGTGGCAGGAGAAGAAAGAAATCTGCTTCTCGCAAACAGCACAAAGGGTATGTGTCCACGTTCAGGATTGCGTCAGGATTTTATGCAGGTAAAATCCTGACCAAATCTGCACCTGAGGTTACTGGAAGGTCACCTGCGCTGTCCTTGCGTTGTTTCTGCAATGTAAGGACAGGCTGCGTTCTTAAAAGACGCGCCGCATGTCCGTTTTCGCGTGTCTGCCGCATGCGTTTTTACTGCATAGTGGAGACGGGATTTCATGAAATCCCCTCCACTATGCTGTTACATCTGGACGCTGCGGGTTTGACGCTGCGGCTCTACACAGCGTCAAACATGCAGCGTTTCCTGAACGTGGAAACATACCCAAAGGATTTTTATCTCCAGCCTCTGTGCTCAGACAGCTAGAGGAGATTTATTTCTACACCTCCCACACTTCTCAGCTCATGGAAGTACAAGTGTGCTTATAATACAGCTTCTGGCAGTTAAGACACAGGTCACTGAAGCTGTTTTTCTTCAGATTGCAGCCCATTTTGACATGTGACTTTGACAGGCTGCAGTTTAAATTATGTGATGAGGGCCATTTTATTACATTCTTGGAGAATCTCTTTGTCACTGGTCTTGTATTTTTATATTATTCCTGAGCTATACTTGGATACTAAATATACAAGTCACTTGAACAGGCTCAGCTTACAATGACAAAGGTTATGTCACATGCTGATTGTGGAGTCAAAATAACCACAATCCGAGTGCATTTGTTTTATTTTGTTTGTTTTTTATTGTAGTGCAGTATTTTCCTTTCCATAATTGCACATTGCTATGAATTCACAGGCAGTCTCACAGTGCTAAACCCGCCCTTCCCGCCTGTCTTACTATTGCCAGCTCTGCACAGATAATATATTTTACGATTTTCCTTATACGTAAGAGAAGGCTACACATAGTTGGCACTAATATAAAGAGAAGTTAGGGCAGTCACGTATCCTGAGACCGAAGGCGTTATTATGGTACACTTTAAGGGCACCAGAATTGAGCTCTTTAACTGGGGTAGAACGGCCATGCCTGGATGCAACTACAAAACAAGTCTTGCCTGTTGCTTTTCACACCTATGTACACAAGAATATTCACACCGAGCGAATCAATGGAAGATTTACATAAGGAAACTCATTCCACCAGAAACATGCCAATCACATCTCCTGCCGTATTATTCCACTGCCAGCACAAGTGACTGTCCCATGCAAATAGAAAGACAAAATATGTCAATAGGACCATGTTGTGCAAGTTATACCAGATCTATTGGCTGCAGTTGTCAAGTCGTTTACAAGTACAGAACAACCTGTGCAAATATGCTGAGACTAGCAGGTGACGTGAGAGATATAGGGTGGCCATACTCGTAGAGTTATATCGGCGAAATCCATCGAGAGTGGGGGGAAAAGTATTGGCATATTTAATTTTGAACCTTGACATACACGTGAGAGAGCCACCTAAACACGAGTGCTCAGACGAATGTGTTTTCAATGGGTAGAGGAGAAAGCCGCTGCCAGATACCTGATGGCAGCAGCTTGTCTTCTCTGAAAACATTCCCTTGACCTCATCTGTTGGGGAAGAATTGGGAGGCCGCCAAACATCACAGATGGTCAGTCCGCCAAAAAGGCGGGTTTAGCCGTCCTTCATTGAATGTGCACGGTGGCTACAACATGCTTGATCCTTTGTTCCCACAGGAGATGAGCTGCCGCCAGATGAGCTTGGCAGCGGTTTATTTCCTTCCTCCCATTGAAGTAAAACATGTAAGCTTATCTGTACCATGCGTGCTTGGTAGGAACGCCTGTCAGCTACTGAGGAGGATCGTTCACTACACAGCCGCTGACCACTGGGATAAAAGTACAATGTGTTAGTACAGATTTTGTTTTGAAATTTTTTCTGCAAAGTTCTCCAAGCTGGAAACAATGACAAACTTGAGCGATCCAGGTAAGGATGGGATCTGGAGTTGTGGTTGGCCGGCCGCATGGTCAGCTAGGCTACAGACATGGTAGGTTTGGTCTCATCTGGGGAGTGGGCTGATAAGTGGGGAAAAAGGCAGAAGGTAAATGGGGGTTCAGAAATGGGAAAGGGACCACGTGGCCGATTAGGTGTTCAATCAGCACGTGGACAACAAGCACGTCTGAATAAGTCCTAACGGTCAGCTTGTCCAATGAATGCCACCCCACTATTGCTAGGTGTGGACGTGGCTATGGAACAGCCCACCAGTGGTTCTTCCACCAGCGAAATTGTTGCTTCAGAAACTATCCTGCATTCTGTAAAGAAAAAAAATGATCTCTCTTGGTTTCCTAGCTCTCGAGCCATAAAATATAACAAATATTGGTTAAGTTCATATATGGAACGAATATCTTCATAAAATAAAGCTGAAATCATAAAAATATATTTTAAAAAAGATTTTAATTGATATAATAGAGATAATATAACTGTTAGGAGCCAATTACACAAACTAACCTGATTTCAAGCATTTATAGTGATAATTGCCCAGTGTGTACCAGTCAGCTGATGAATTAATGAGAAGAGTTTGCTCAAATCTATGTTTATGAATAGAAATGTACGGTATTATTGTTATTGACACTAATTAGGACTGAGCAGAAGTCTCATGCAACAGAATGGCACGGCGACTTCATGATTTCTTACCAATGACATCTTCATATAAAGGGACCATTAACTGTATAAAAGTACAATCGGCGAGTAGGAGAGCAGATAGAAGAGTTCTGTAGCACCACCTGCTGGCCATATCAGGGTATGCACACATGGGTTCTCTAAAATGTGGAATTGAGTTCTACCTGGTGAGGTGACTTAAACACAACATTTATGTGTTTAAGCCTGATACCAATAGATATTTGGGTATTGTATATATATTAAAAAAGGTACGAGATTATTCTCTAGCGATTTTATACATGCTTCATTTTCTCCTTCAGAGATGGTCCCTTAATGCTGAATTTAGACAATATAATACCAACCAAGAATGCATGTGCGACACAGAGTTATAGTGTATTAATTCATTGATATAAAAATGTGTGCAAACCATTAAAATAAGTCTGGACATAGGGAAAAACAGAGACACCTAGGATAAGAACAAAATGAATGGGACAAACCCACATAGAGACAGAGAAATTCTCATGTATATGTTGCACAGCATTAGGATGGATTCACATATACTTTTATTTTTACATACGCTAAAAAAACACGAATCAATTTTGATCAGTGTTTTGTATGTTTTTGACCCTTCTGTTTCCACTATCAGTGCTGCATCTCTATATTATTCCGAAGCTTCTCCTACCCAATAGAATAGACAGTGAAAAGCCGACCCCAAACTGTCTGCTTTGTTGTCCTTTTTTTTTTATGGACCCACCAACTTGAACGGCTGATTTTGATGTGCAAATCGGATCAAAGTCGGACATGTTCATTTTTATTTGTGGAACGATGGTCTTTAAAAATATAAATAAAATGGCTTGTGAAGATGCCTGTATTCTACAAAGGGTTCATATTCTATCCTAAAAAAGGAAAAAAAAAAAAAAAAAAAAAGACTGTGACACACAGACTTGTGAATGCGGACTAAGAGTAGATAACGAAAAATCATTTTTACATTGCAAATTTCCCAAGGAAGTGAAAAAAATGACCGCAAACAGAGATATGCCTGAAGTCTATATGCCTCAAAGGTTCAGCGGAGCCCTCCTGAGTCCTCACCCACCAGAATGAATAATCTGGGGGAAGCACTTGTTCCAGCATACACCTCTGCGTGTGGGATTGTCTCCTCGCATAAATTACTCATATCTTATGTCTTATCTTCATTTTCTTCCGTCTACACTCATTTATAATCATTTATATCTGTTTTTTGCAAGTGAATTACTATATGTGTACAAATAAAGTTGGGTAGTGATTTGTTTTGGACCGTATCTTAATTATACAGCTCTTAAATTACTGCCGTTCAAAGTCTAAACAAGCTGGTGGTCACTGAACTTCCTTAAAGGGAACCTGTTATGTGAAAAATGCTTTTAATCTTCAGATATAGGGTTAATCTTCAGGCTAGTAGCATTTTGAAGTTGCCTGGCGCCTGCCATGAAAGCCCCCTTCTGGGAGTAAATGAACTTTATTCCTCCAAGCAGCCCCTGGCTTTCAGTCATGGAGTCTGGCGTGGCTTCAGTCACTGCTCAGTACATATTGAGCGACGGATGAAATCACGCTCCGGCACTGACTGACAGCAGGCTCAGCACTGATGCACTGTGGAGCCAGCTGTCAGTCAGTGCCGGGGTGTGGTTACAGCTGCTGCTCACTATGTACTTGTAATGCAGGTGTCTGGATGCAGTGAGCAGCGATCACGAGGCAGAAACAGCCAGGGGTTGATATAATGCTATTTATATACAACAGTAACGTTTAAACAATTAGTGTTAGTAGCTATGCAATTTAACAGTAGAAGGAATAACAACAGGTTTAGAATAAATAAGAAAGTCACTACATAATGTTAGTGTTCTTTTCACAGAGGTGGTGCGCCTAGCCTTTGGGAGTCACCACATGAGTTCTCACTCAAAGCGCTGGCCCTAGCGGTAATCACCGGGTTTTCCCGCTAGGCCGCAAGTCTCTTCCTGATGTAGTCTATCAAAGCTTGTTGAGATTCTGACGCACCAACCGGCATCTTCCCAACCTGCACTCCTAATGCCAACCGATCCCGGTACCGTAGATGATGGCTGGAAGCAGTGTCGGGCATGGGTTGCCAAGAACCCACCAGTAACTAACTCCAGAGCCCCACTTTTCAGCTTCAAGCAAATGTGACATTATCCTCAATCACAAATTTACAGAACAATGACCTGGGTAGATTATTAGATGAATAAGACGCCTGGCTGGAAGTGACGGCCCTGCTCACTCGTACTGTTCCTCCACAATCGCAGGCATCCCTCTCCTGTTGCAGTCTCCGCATGGCTCTTCTCAGCTTGACCGCTCAGGGCAGAGAAGCTTGGGCCTCAGCTCTTGCCAGGTGGAGTCGGGCCTCAAAGGCTTGACCAGCGCAGGGTGCAGATCCTGACTGACCAGTGTAAGCGGTACTTGGGGATTTCTTCTGGGGACTCCGGACCTTGCCAGGGGATGAGTGGCTCCTGGGTGATGCAGACTTCCCGCTGAGGCCTGCCACGTTGGTCTCAACGGTGTCTCTAGAGCATGTCTGCCCCGATCTTCCCTGGCGCCAAATCTCATCGTGGCTGGGCGGCAGGGCTTTTATATTAGGGAAGTCCTTCTAGTGGGTCACCTGATACAGTCCAGCATACAAGATCGTTCCCCCTGAAAATCTTCCAGCATATGGCATGGTTCGGCTTGATTTCGGCTGGCCAACAGATGGCAGGCTTTCCTCCTTGATGGCACATCCTGCACAGATTATGCAGGGTCTCATGGCTTCTTGTTACATACTGAGGGGAGACTGAAGCAGTGCCTATATGACTGAAAGCCGGATACAAAAAGAAAAAAAGATGTTCTTTAAAAATTGGGTATGGAAATTTGCATGGAAATATGACATTTTATTTCAGGCCTTTTATATGCCTGCATTACCTGTATGCCCCTCGTTATGTGTCGAGAGAGGCACTCTAGGGGAAAATTGTAAAGACAAGGTCTTCTATGCAGACGACTGTATTTTCAGATCAATTTTAGTCTATGGCGCCGTGCATAGGTCCGATTTTTTTCCTAATACAACATGCACATTTTGCATAAAATATTTGGATTGCACTCAGCCATCCAAGTCAATGGGTCCTGACTGCACTCGGATGCCATTCGAATGCGATCCAATTTTCACACATTGACTGAATGGAGAATCTTTTTCCATCTTCTCATTTGAGAAAATCAGATCACACTATAATCATACTCTGATCTGAGTATCGTTTGTAAAAATCAACCGGATTCTCTCGGATGAGAGAAAATACGATCTTGTGACCCTAGCCTAATATACATCAATACAATGACATCGGATATATATAGCTATACACTTTTACTGTATGTAAATCCTACAGTTGTTATGTAGGACCAAACAGCGTGGCATCGGTGCCTGGAAGCTTTAGGCTTAGTTTCTCTAGGATAGAACTCGTATATAAGTAAGATTATTTAGAAGTGACTGGCATACTGTAAGATACCGGATTCTGCGCTCTATATTAGTCATTTCACATGGTAGAGACCGTTATTGTGTTTTGTGCTCACTTTGCATAGTAATTGATATGTAGTGCTTGCTCAGATACACCTTTCATGTGGTGGTCACCGAGTAACGAGGGTCAAGTAGCGAGCAATATGAGTGTTGCTAAGCAACCATTAACAACAGAGCAGAGCCTGCTGAACGAGCGCAGAGTAGTGGAGGCGACACTTCTTACTCTCTAGAACTCTTCATCATGACAATGGCAGGATATTCCCTATACCACAATGCCAACTTTCAGTCATTTGTTAGTCTAAGTTACCAGCCTAGGCCTGCCAAGGAGAAATATGCTGAGATTAGAGTTGAAGCGCAGCTGCAGCACATCCGCGATGCCAGAAAGAAAGAGAAAAGTGCCACAGTATACGCTGGTGACTACCGGAGGAAGGAGCTGGATGACAGCTGCCAATCATCGATGAGACCAAGCTCACCTACCCGGATGAACAAGCCTCACCCACCTGAGTAAGAATGGCGATGACGCGAGCTGTGGCCACTCTATGCTGGGGACGGTCTTGGGATATGGTCAATAATAATATTGGGTAGGGTTGAGCGACTTTCATTTTTTTAAGATCGAGTAGGGTTTTGGGAAACCCGATTTTGTCCAGAGTCGAGTCGAGTGCAGTCGGCCGATTATCGCTAAAAGTCGGGGATCGACCGAAACACGAAACCCAATGCAAGTCAATGGGGAAGCATAGTCGGCAGTGAGTGGAGGCCAGGAAAACACCTACAGTGCCCATTTTAATGCCAAAAACATCCATTCTTGTTTCTGAAGCTTGCCAATCTTAATTAACTGTATAATAATAGTTGGGCATAGGGAATTGGGGGAAAGTTGTGGGGGGAGTAGGGCTGGCTCAAGTTTTTCGTGGGCCCAGGAAATGCGGACTACGTCACGGCGGTGTTGCAGGGAAAGGTAAGTATTTAAAAGTTGCAAGTGCTGTGATCCTGAGCAAGCAGGGGGGGGCCCACTCGTTCGCATTGCCACTGGCACAGGGCCCCTCAAAGTACGGCGGTGTGTTTGCATGGCGGGGGCGCCTCCCACCAGCAGCGACACTTTTGCGTACTCTGAGGGGCCCTGTGCCAGTGACGTCGCCAACGAGTATGCCCCCCCACCTGATGAAGGAACCTGCACTTTCATCTGCACCTTCCTCTTTGTCCCTGTGTAAGGTGGTATAACATGCGGGAAGGGGAACCTTACTTTCAGCAGGGACAGATTCTGGCTGTGTAGAGTACAAGGGGAATGTAGTGGTCTAGGTCAATGTACCAGCAGACTCATTTAGCAGTGGCTGGGCAATGGGCAGGATGAGGAGGAAACAGATATAGGGCCAAAGAATAAAGTAGGCTACATGCAGTTCAAAATTGGTAACAGGACTAAACAGGCGGCATTGCTTTGTTCAGTGGAGTAGCAAACCCAAGAGCAGCAGACACTGTTTCAAGGGCCTAACCACACTAGTAGGCCAAATGCAGTTTAATATCTGATAGTATAGGGCGAAAGCCAGAATGTGGAAGCTCAGCTTTGTTCAGTTGAGGACAACACCAGGGAGGGGCAGACACCTTTAGTAGGCCGGAAAAGCCTATTGCATTTTTTAAAATGGTAATTTGGAGCAGAAGGTTGAAGCTCAGCTTTATTTAGTTGAGGGCAACACCAGGGAGGGGCAGAAGCCGTTAGTAGGCCCTAACCACCATTTTTTTTTTAAAACCACTTAATGAGAGCCGGAAGGTTGAAGCTCAGCTTTATTTAGTTGAGGACAACACCAGGCAGGGGCACACAGACAGACACCTTTAGTAGGCCGGAAAAGCCTATTGCATTTTTCAAAATGGTAATTTGGAGCAGAAGGTTGAAACTCAGCTTTATTTAGTTGAGGGCAACACCAGGCAGGGGCACACAGACAGACACCTTTAGTAGGCCGGAAAAGCCTATTGCATTTTTTAAAATGGTAATTTGGAGCAGAAGGTTGAAGTTCAGCTTTATTTAGTTGAGGACAACACCAGGCAGGGGCACACAGACAGACACCTTTAGTAGGCCGGAAAAGCCTATTGCATTTTTCAAAATGGTAATTTGGAGCAGAAGGTTGAAGCTCAGCTTTATTTAGTTGAGGACAACACCAGGGAGGGGCAGAAGCCGTTAGTAGGCCCTAACCACCATTTTTTTTTTTAAAACCACTTAATGAGAGCCGGAAGGTTGAAGCTCAGCTTTATTTAGTTGAGGACAACACCAGGCAGGGGCACACAGACAGACACCTTTAGTAGGCCGGAAAAGCCTATTGCATTTTTCAAAATGGTAATTTGGAGCAGAAGGTTGAAGCTCAGCTTTATTTAGTTGAGGGCAACACCAGGGAGGGGCAGAAGCCGTTAGTAGGCCCTAACCACCATTTTTTTTTTTTAAAACCACTTAATGAGAGCCGGAAGGTTGAAGCTCAGCTTTATTTAGTTGAGGACAACACCAGGCAGGGGCACACAGACAGACACCTTTAGTAGGCCGGAAAAGCCTATTGCATTTTTCAAAATGGTAATTTGGAGCAGAAGGTTGAAGCTCAGCTTTATTTAGTTGAGGGCAACACCAGGCAGGGGCACACAGACAGACACCTTTAGTAGGCCGGAAAAGCCTATTGCATTTTTCAAAATGGTAATTTGGAGCAGAAGGTTGAAGCTCAGCTTTATTTAGTTGAGGGCAACACCAGGGAGGGGCAGAAGCCATTAGTAGGCCCTAACCACCATTTTTTTTTTTTAAAACCACTTAATGAGAGCCGGAAGGTTGAAGCTCAGCTTTATTTAGTTGAGGACAACACCAGGCAGGGGCACACAGACAGACACCTTTAGTAGGCCGGAAAAGCCTATTGCATTTTTCAAAATGGTAATTTGGAGCAGAAGGTTGAAGCTCAGCTTTATTTAGTTGAGGGCAACACCAGGGAGGGGCAGAAGCCGTTAGTAGGCCCTAACCACCATTTTTTTTTTTTAAAACCACTTAATGAGAGCCGGAAGGTTGAAGCTCAGCTTTATTTAGTTGAGGACAACACCAGGGAGGGGCAGAAGCCGTTAGTAGGCCCTAACCACCATTTTTTTTTTTAAAACCACTTAATGAGAGCTGGAAGGTTGAAGCTCAGCTTTATTTAGTTGAGGACAACACCAGGCAGGGGCACACAGACAGACACCTTTAGTAGGCCGGAAAAGCCTATTGCATTTTTCAAAATGGTAATTTGGAGCAGAAGGTTGAAGCTCAGCTTTATTTAGTTGAGGGCAACACCAGGCAGGGGCACACAGACAGACACCTTTAGTAGGCCGGAAAAGCCTATTGCATTTTTCAAAATGGTAATTTGGAGCAGAAGGTTGAAGCTCAGCTTTATTTAGTTGAGGACAACACCAGGCAGGGGCACACAGACAGACACCTTTAGTAGGCCGGAAAAGCCTATTGCATTTTTCAAAATGGTAATTTGGAGCAGAAGGTTGAAGCTCAGCTTTATTTAGTTGAGGGCAACACCAGGGAGGGGCAGAAGCCGTTAGTAGGCCCTAACCACCATTTTTTTTTTTTAAAACCACTTAATGAGAGCCGGAAGGTTGAAGCTCAGCTTTATTTAGTTGAGGACAACACCAGGCAGGGGCACACAGACAGACACCTTTAGTAGGCCGGAAAAGCCTATTGCATTTTTCAAAATGGTAATTTGGAGCAGAAGGTTGAAGCTCAGCTTTATTTAGTTGAGGGCAACACCAGGCAGGGGCACACAGACAGACACCTTTAGTAGGCCGGAAAAGCCTATTGCATTTTTCAAAATGGTAATTTGGAGCAGAAGGTTGAAGCTCAGCTTTATTTAGTTGAGGGCAACACCAGGGAGGGGCAGAAGCCGTTAGTAGGCCCTAACCACCATTTTTTTTTTTTTAAACCACTTAATGAGAGCCGGAAGGTTGAAGCTCAGCTTTATTTAGTTGAGGACAACACCAGGCAGGGGCACACAGACAGACACCTTTAGTAGGCCGGAAAAGCCTATTGCATTTTTCAAAATGGTAATTTGGAGCAGAAGGTTGAAGCTCAGCTTTATTTAGTTGAGGGCAACACCAGGCAGGGGCACACAGACAGACACCTTTAGTAGGCCGGAAAAGCCTATTGCATTTTTCAAAATGGTAATTTGGAGCAGAAGGTTGAAGCTCAGCTTTATTTAGTTGAGGGCAACACCAGGGAGGGGCAGAAGCCGTTAGTAGGCCCTAACCACCATTTTTTTTTTTTAAAACCACTTAATAAGAGCCGGAAGGTTGAAGCTCAGCTTTATTTAGTTGAGGACAACACCAGGTAGGGGCAGAAGCCGTTAGTAGGCCCTAACCACCATTTTTTTTTTTAAAACCACTTAATGAGAGCCGGAAGGTTGAAGCTCAGCTTTATTTAGTTGAGGACAACACCAGGCAGGGGCACACAGACAGACACCTTTAGTAGGCCGGAAAAGCCTATTGCATTTTTCAAAATGGTAATTTGGAGCAGAAGGTTGAAGCTCAGCTTTATTTAGTTGAGGGCAACACCAGGCAGGGGCACACAGACAGACACCTTTAGTAGGCCGGAAAAGCCTATTGCATTTTTTAAAATGGTAATTTGGAGCAGAAGGTTGAAGCTCAGCTTTATTTAGTTGAGGGCAACACCAGGCAGGGGCACACAGACAGACACCTTTAGTAGGCCGGAAAAGCCTATTGCATTTTTCAAAATGGTAATTTGGAGCAGAAGGTTGAAGCTCAGCTTTATTTAGTTGAGGGCAACACCAGGCAGGGGCACACAGACAGACACCTTTAGTAGGCCGGAAAAGCCTATTGCATTTTTTAAAATGGTAATTTGGAGCAGAAGGTTGAAGCTCAGCTTTATTTAGTTGAGGGCAACACCAGGCAGGGGCACACAGACAGACACCTTTAGTAGGCCGGAAAAGCCTATTGCATTTTTCAAAATGGTAATTTGGAGCAGAAGGTTGAAGCTCAGCTTTATTTAGTTGAGGGCAACACCAGGGAGGGGCAGAAGCCGTTAGTAGGCCCTAACCACCATTTTTTTTTTTAAAACCACTTAATGAGAGCCGGAAGGTTGAAGCTCAGCTTTATTTAGTTGAGGACAACACCAGGCAGGGGCACACAGACAGACACCTTTAGTAGGCCGGAAAAGCCTATTGCATTTTTCAAAATGGTAATTTGGAGCAGAAGGTTGAAGCTCAGCTTTATTTAGTTGAGGGCAACACCAGGGAGGGGCAGAAGCCGTTAGTAGGCCCTAACCACCATTTTTTTTTTTTAAAACCACTTAATGAGAGCCGGAAGGTTGAAGCTCAGCTTTATTTAGTTGAGGACAACACCAGGCAGGGGCACACAGACAGACACCTTTAGTAGGCCGGAAAAGCCTATTGCATTTTTCAAAATGGTAATTTGGAGCAGAAGGTTGAAGCTCAGCTTTATTTAGTTGAGGGCAACACCAGGCAGGGGCACACAGACAGACACTTTTAGTAGGCCGGAAAAGCCTATTGCATTTTTCAAAATGGTAATTTGGAGCAGAAGGTTGAAGCTCAGCTTTATTTAGTTGAGGGCAACACCAGGCAGGGGCACACAGACAGACACCTTTAGTAGGCCGGAAAAGCCTATTGCATTTTTTAAAATGGTAATTTGGAGCAGAAGGTTGAAGCTCAGCTTTATTTAGTTGAGGGCAACACCAGGGAGGGGCAGAAGCCGTTAGTAGGCCCTAACCACCATTTTTTTTTTTTAAAACCACTTAATGAGAGCCGGAAGGTTGAAGCTCAGCTTTATTTAGTTGAGGACAACACCAGGGAGGGGCAGAAGCCGTTAGTAGGCCCTAACCACCATTTTTTTTTTTAAAACCACTTAATGAGAGCCGGAAGGTTGAAGCTCAGCTTTATTTAGTTGAGGACAACACCAGGCAGGGGCACACAGACAGACACCTTTAGTAGGCCGGAAAAGCCTATTGCATTTTTCAAAATGGTAATTTGGAGCAGAAGGTTGAAGCTCAGCTTTATTTAGTTGAGGGCAACACCAGGCAGGGGCACACAAACAGACACCTTTAGTAGGCCGGAAAAGCCTATTGCATTTTTTAAAATGGTAATTTGGAGCAGAAGGTTGAAGCTCAGCTTTATTTAGTTGAGGACAACACCAGGCAGGGGCACACAGACAGACACCTTTAGTAGGCCGGAAAAGCCTATTGCATTTTTCAAAATGGTAATTTGGAGCAGAAGGTTGAAGCTCAGCTTTATTTAGTTGAGGGCAACACCAGGGAGGGGCAGAAGCCGTTAGTAGGCCCTAACCACCATTTTTTTTTTTTAAAACCACTTAATGAGAGCCGGAAGGTTGAAGCTCAGCTTTATTTAGTTGAGGACAACACCAGGCAGGGGCACACAGACAGACACCTTTAGTAGGCCGGAAAAGCCTATTGCATTTTTCAAAATGGTAATTTGGAGCAGAAGGTTGAAGCTCAGCTTTATTTAGTTGAGGGCAACACCAGGCAGGGGCACACAGACAGACACCTTTAGTAGGCCGGAAAAGCTTATTGCATTTTTCAAAATGGTAATTTGGAGCAGAAGGTTGAAGCTCAGCTTTATTTAGTTGAGGGCAACACCAGGGAGGGGCAGAAGCCGTTAGTAGGCCCTAACCACCATTTTTTTTTTTTAAAACCACTTAATGAGAGCCGGAAGGTTGAAGCTCAGCTTTATTTAGTTGAGGACAACACCAGGCAGGGGCACACAGACAGACACCTTTAGTAGGCCGGAAAAGCCTATTGCATTTTTCAAAATGGTAATTTGGAGCAGAAGGTTGAAGCTCAGCTTTATTTAGTTGAGGGCAACACCAGGCAGGGGCACACAGACAGACACCTTTAGTAGGCCGGAAAAGCCTATTGCATTTTTTAAAATGGTAATTTGGAGCAGAAGGTTGAAGCTCAGCTTTATTTAGTTGAGGACAACACCAGGCAGGGGCACACAGACAGACACCTTTAGTAGGCCGGAAAAGCCTATTGCATTTTTCAAAATGGTAATTTGGAGCAGAAGGTTGAAGCTCAGCTTTATTTAGTTGAGGGCAACACCAGGGAGGGGCAGAAGCCGTTAGTAGGCCCTAACCACCATTTTTTTTTTTTAAAACCACTTAATGAGAGCCGGAAGGTTGAAGCTCAGCTTTATTTAGTTGAGGACAACACCAGGGAGGGGCAGAAGCCGTTAGTAGGCCCTAACCACCATTTTTTTTTTTTAAACCACTTAATGAGAGCCGGAAGGTTGAAGCTCAGCTTTATTTAGTTGAGGACAACACCAGGCAGGGGCACACAGACAGACACCTTTAGTAGGCCGGAAAAGCCTATTGCATTTTTCAAAATGGTAATTTGGAGCAGAAGGTTGAAGCTCAGCTTTATTTAGTTGATTGCAACACCAGGGAGGGGCAGAAGCCGTTAGTAGGCCCTAACCAAAGTTGAAGGCCAAATGCAGTTTAATTTCTGATACTATAGGCCGAAAGCCAGAAGGTGGAAGCTCCGATTTAGACAGTGGAGGACAATTTGAATTAGGGACTGCAGACAGACTTAGTAGGCTGTCCCCTGTGGACCATGCATCCACCACATTAACCCATTGCGCCGTAATGGACACGTAATCTTCCGTGGCCATGCCTACAGGTCCATGCGTCTGTTGTCAGGTGCACCTTTGTACTCACAGATTGCCAGAGTGCATGGACAATGCGGTCTTCTACATGCTGGTGGAGGGTTGGGATGGCTTTTCTCGCAAAAGAAGTGTCGACTGGTTAGCTTGTAGCGTGGTACAGCGTAGTCCATCATGGCCTTATTAATAGTAAATAAAATATATAACTAGGCTCTATGAACTTTTAAATAGGTTCCAGGGGTACACGGGCAGCATTGGTGTGGTCAGTGGAGGAGTATTGCAAGTAGGGGCTGCAGACAGGCTATCAAAGGCCTAAAATAACAAACAGTAGGCAGTCATGGCAGTTTTACATCGGTTAAATGGATACACAGGCAGGCACTCCAGGCAGCATTGTGGTCAGTGGAGGAGTATTGCAAGTAGGGGCCGCAGACAGGCTATCAAAGGCCTAAAATAACAAACAATAGGCTCATTGCAGTTTTACAGCGGTTACATGGATAGACGGGCAGGCAGCTTGGTGGTGAGTGGAGGAGTATTTAAAGTAGGGACCGCAGACAGGCTATCAAAGGCCTAACATAACAAACAATAGGCTCATGGCAGTTTTACAGCGGTTACATGGATACACGGGCAGGCAGCTTGGTGGTCAGTGGAGGAGTATTTAAAGTAGGGACCGCAGACAGGCTTCAAAGGCCTAACATAAGAAAATGGGCTGGCTGTAGGCACTTTATAATTGGTTCCAGGGGTACACGGGCAGCAGTGGTCTGGTCAGTGGAGGACTAGTGGAAGGAGGGACCGCAGACAGGCTTCAAAGGCCTAAAATAACAAACAATAGGCTCATGGCAGTTTTACAGCGGTTACATGGATACACGGGCAGGCAGCTTGGTGGTCAGTGGAGGAGTATTTAAAGTAGGGACCGCAGACAGGCTTCAAAGGCCTAACATAAGAAAATGGGCTGGCTGTAGGCACTTTATAATTGGTTCCAGGGGTACACGGGCAGCAGTGGTCTGGTCAGTGGAGGAGTATTTAAAGTAGGGACCGCAGACAGGCTATCAAAGGCCTAAAATAACAAACAATAGGCTTATGGCAGTTTTACAGCGGTTACATGGATACACGGGCAGGCAGCTTGGTGGTGAGTGGAGGAGTATTTAAAGTAGGGACCGCAGACAGGCTATCAAAGGCCTAACATAACAAACAATAGGCTCATGGCAGTTTTACAGCGGTTACATGGATACACGGGCAGGCAACTTGGTGGTGGTGAGTGGAGGAGTATTTAAAGTAGGGACCGCAGACAGGCTATCAAAGGCCTAAAATAACAAACAATAGGCTCATGGCAGTTTTACAGCGGTTACATGGATACACGGGCAGGCAGCTTGGTGGTGGTGAGTGGAGGAGTATTTAAAGTAGGGACCGCAGACAGGCTATCAAAGGCCTAAAATAACAAACAATAGGCTTATGGCAGTTTTACAGCGGTTACATGGATACACGGGCAGGCAGCTTGGTGGTCAGTGGAGGAGTATTTAAAGTAGGGACCGCAGACAGGCTTCAAAGGCCTAACATAAGAAAATGGGCTGGCTGTAGGCACTTTATAATTGGTTCCAGGGGTACACGGGCAGCAGTGGTCTGGTCAGTGGAGGACTAGTGGAAGGAGGGACCGCAGACAGGCTTCAAAGGCCTAAAATAACAAACAATAGGCTCATGGCAGTTTTACAGCGGTTACATGGATACACGGGCAGGCAGCTTGGTGGTCAGTGGAGGAGTATTTAAAGTAGGGACCGCAGACAGGCTTCAAAGGCCTAACATAAGAAAATGGGCTGGCTGTAGGCACTTTATAATTGGTTCCAGGGGTACACGGGCAGCAGTGGTCTGGTCAGTGGAGGAGTATTTAAAGTAGGGACCGCAGACAGGCTATCAAAGGCCTAACATAACAAACAATAGGCTCATGGCAGTTTTACAGCGGTTACATGGATACACGGGCAGGCAACTTGGTGGTGGTGAGTGGAGGAGTATTTAAAGTAGGGACCGCAGACAGGCTATCAAAGGCCTAAAATAACAAACAATAGGCTCATGGCAGTTTTACAGCGGTTACATGGATACACGGGCAGGCAGCTTGGTGGTGGTGAGTGGAGGAGTATTTAAAGTAGGGACCGCAGACAGGCTATCAAAGGCCTAAAATAACAAACAATAGGCTTATGGCAGTTTTACAGCGGTTACATGGATACACGGGCAGGCAGCTTGGTGGTCAGTGGAGGAGTATTTAAAGTAGGGACCGCAGACAGGCTATCAAAGGCCTAAAATAACAAACAATAGGCTTATGGCAGTTTTACAGCGGTTACATGGATACACGGGCAGGCAGCTTGGTGGTCAGTGGAGGAGTATTTAAAGTAGGGACCGCAGACAGGCTATCAAAGGCCTAAAATAACAAACAATAGGCTTATGGCAGTTTTACAGCGGTTACATGGATACACGGGCAGGCAGCTTGGTGGTCAGTGGAGGAGTATTTAAAGTAGGGACCGCAGACAGGCTTCAAAGGCCTAACATAAGAAAATGGGCTGGCTGTAGGCACTTTATAATTGGTTCCAGGGGTACACGGGCAGCAGTGGTCTGGTCAGTGGAGGACTAGTGGAAGGAGGGACCGCAGACAGGCTTCAAAGGCCTAAAATAACAAACAATAGGCTCATGGCAGTTTTACAGCGGTTACATGGATACACGGGCAGGCAGCTTGGTGGTCAGTGGAGGAGTATTTAAAGTAGGGACCGCAGACAGGCTTCAAAGGCCTAACATAAGAAAATGGGCTGGCTGTAGGCACTTTATAATTGGTTCCAGGGGTACACGGGCAGCAGTGGTCTGGTCAGTGGAGGAGTATTTAAAGTAGGGACCGCAGACAGGCTATCAAAGGCCTAACATAACAAACAATAGGCTCATGGCAGTTTTACAGCGGTTACATGGATACACGGGCAGGCAACTTGGTGGTGGTGAGTGGAGGAGTATTTAAAGTAGGGACCGCAGACAGGCTATCAAAGGCCTAAAATAACAAACAATAGGCTCATGGCAGTTTTACAGCGGTTACATGGATACACGGGCAGGCAGCTTGGTGGTGGTGAGTGGAGGAGTATTTAAAGTAGGGACCGCAGACAGGCTATCAAAGGCCTAAAATAACAAACAATAGGCTTATGGCAGTTTTACAGCGGTTACATGGATACACGGGCAGGCAGCTTGGTGGTCAGTGGAGGAGTATTTAAAGTAGGGACCGCAGACAGGCTATCAAAGGCCTAAAATAACAAACAATAGGCTTATGGCAGTTTTACAGCGGTTACATGGATACACGGGCAGGCAGCTTGGTGGTCAGTGGAGGAGTATTTAAAGTAGGGACCGCAGACAGGCTATCAAAGGCCTAACATAACAAACAATAGGCTCATGGCAGTTTTACAGCGGTTACATGGATACACGGGCAGGCAGCTTGGTGGTGGTGAGTGGAGGAGTATTTAAAGTAGGGACCGCAGACAGGCTATCAAAGGCCTAAAATAACAAACAATAGGCTTATGGCAGTTTTACAGCGGTTACATGGATACACGGGCAGGCAGCTTGGTGGTCAGTGGAGGAGTATTTAAAGTAGGGACCGCAGACAGGCTATCAAAGGCCTAAAATAACAAACAATAGGCTCATGGCAGCTTTACAGCGGTTACATGGATACACAGGCAGCTTGGTGGTGAGTGGAGGAGTAGTGCAAGGAGTGTCTGTCCCAGTACTCCCAAAATATAAATAGATGTTAATGTCTCGCAAAACAACCAAAACAAAAAAAAAGGTGGCATACTTAGGTACAGGAGTGGGCTCATCTACTGAGTTTCTGACATAGTAATTTGGCAGTAACTATTTAATGGTGCCAATATAGGACACAGACACAGACTACTTTAAGTTGCATCATAGATGTCTACAAATTTGTATTGTCAGTGCCAGACATTGAATGATGTCAGCGAATAGACTAAAGATTGGTGGAGCTGTGCGACATAATTTTGGACGTGGTAGAGCACATTTTGAGCTGGGGTAGGGGGGAACTCTCTTGAGGCCGGCGGGACCGCCCCAGGGCCCCTCATGTTACAACGGTGTGTCTGACGTTGGGTGCGCACCACCACCGCCAGAGACACTACATTGTACTATGAGGGACCCAGTAGCAATGCCGTCAACCAAAAGCGAGCACACCCACCTCTTCAGACAAACAGCAGTCTCACGGGTGCTTGCGCCAAGTCGCGATACCACGGCCCCGTGTGGGGAGTTTTGCCATTTTGGGAGGTGTAAACATGTCGTATGCTGTACAATCAGCTGCAGCAAATTAGACATTAGAAAAGTAATTCACAGGCAAGAGCTTTTCATAGGAAAGCTAGGTGTCGGCCGGGCAAGGTGGGGCAAAAGATTTCGAAATCCAGTTGTGGTTCATTTTAATGAATGTTAGATCGTCAACATTTTGGGTAGCCAGACGAGTCCTTTTTTCGGTTAATATTGAACCTGCAGCACTGAATACTCTTTCTGATAGGACACTTGCTGCCGGGCAAGCAAGCTCCTGCAATGCATATTCTGCCAATTCTGGCCAGGTGTCTAATTTGGAGGCCCAGTAATCAAATGGGAATGACGGTTGAGGGAGAACATCGATAAGGGATGAAAAATAGTTAGTAACCATACTGGACAAATGTTGTCTCCTGTCACTTTCAATTGATGCAGCAGTACCTGTCCTGTCTGCGGTCATAGCAAAATCACTCCACAACCTGGTCAGAAAACCCCTCTGTCCAACGCCACTTCTGATGTGTGCACCCCTAACACTCCTAGTCTGCTGCCCCCTGGAGCTCGTGTGAGAACGATCACGTGCGCTGTGTGCTGGGAATGCCTGAAGCAAACGGTCAACAAGAGTTGATTGTTTGGTTGCTAATATTAGTTCCAAGTTCTCATGTGGCATAATATTTTGCAATTTGCCTTTATAGCGTGGATCAAGGAGGCAGGCCAACCAGTAATCGTCATCGTTCATCATTTTCGTAATGCGTGTGTCCCTTTTTAGGATACGTAAGGCATAATCCGCCATGTGGGCCAAAGTTCCAGTTGTCAAATCTCCGGTTGTGATTGGTTGAGGGGCAGTTGCAGGCAAATCTACGTCACTTGTGTCCCTCAAAAAACCAGAACCCGGCCGTGACACGCAACCAATTTCCTGTGCCCCCGGGAAAGGTTCGGCATTAAAAATATACTCATCCCCATCATCCTCCTCGTCCTCCACCTCCTCTTCGCCCGCTACCTCGTCCTGTACACTGCCCTGACCAGACAATGGCTGACTGTCATCAAGGCTTTCCTCTTCCTCTGGTGCAGACGCCTGCTCCTTTATGTGCGTCAAACTTTGCATCAGCAGACGCATTAGGGGGATGCTCATGCTTATTACGGCGTTGTCTGCACTAACCAGCCGTGTGCATTCCTCAAAACACTGAAGGACTTGACACATGTCTTGTATCTTAGACCACTGCACACCTGACAACTCCATGTCTGCCATCCTACTGCCTGCCCGTGTATCCTCCCACAAATAAATAACAGCACGCCTCTGTTCGCACAGTCTCTGAAGCATGTGCAGTGTTGAGTTCCACCTTGTTGCAACGTCTATGATTAGGCGATGCTGGGGAAGGTTCAAAGACCGCTGATAGGTCTGCATACGGCTGGCGTGTACAGGCGAACGTCGGATATGTGAGCAAAGTGCACGCACTTTGAGGAGCAGGTCGGAGAACCCAGGATAAGTTTTCAATAAGCACTGTACCACCAGGTTTAAGGTGTGAGCCAGGCAAGGAATGTGTTTCAGTTGGGAAAGGGAGATGGCAGCCATGAAATTCCTTCCGTTATCACTCACTACCTTGCCTGCCTCAAGATCTACTGTGCCCAGCCACGACTGTGTTTCTTGTTGCAAGAACTCGGACAGAACTTCCGCGGTGTGTCTGTTGTCGCCCAAGCACTTCATAGCCAATACAGCCTGCTGACGCTTGGCAGTAGCTGGCCCATAATGGGACAACTGGTGTGCAACAGTGTCATCTGCCGATGGAGTGGTTGGCAGACTGCGTTCTGTGGAAGAGCTGTAGCTTCTGCAGGAGGACGAGGAGGAGGAGGAGGAGGGGGTGCGAACGCCTACAGCCAACTGTTTCCTAGACCGTGGGCTAGGCACAACTGTCCCTAAATTGATGTCGCCTGTGGACCCTGCATCCACCACATTCACCCAGTATGCCGTGATGGACACATAACGTCCCTGGCCATGCCTACTGGTCCATGCATCTGTAGTCAGGTGCACCTTTGTACTCACAGATTGCCTGAGTGCATGGACGATGCGCTGTTTAACATGCTGGTGCAGGGCTGGGATGGCTTTTCTGGAAAAAAAGTGTCGACTGGGTAGCTCGTATCGTGGTTCAGCGTACTCCATCAGGGCTTTGAAAGCTTCGCTTTCAACTAACCGGTAGGGCATCATCTCTAACGAGATTAGTCTAGCTATGTGGGCGTTAAAACCCTGTGTACGCGGATGTGAGGATAAGTACTTCCTTTTTCTAACCAGAGTCTCATGTAGGGTGAGCTGGACTGGAGAGCTGGAGATCGTGGAACTTTCGGGTGTGCCGGTGTACATGGCAGACTGAGAGACGGTTGGAGACGGTATTGTTTCCGCCGGTGCCCTAGATGCAATATTTCCTCCTACAAAACTGGTGATTCCCTGACCGCTTTTGGCTGGCAAAGAAACCTGCACAGATACTGCCGGTGGTGCGGAAAATGGTGGCCTTACAGTGACGGAAGGGATGTTGCGTTGCTGACTAGCTTCATTGGCCGAGGGTGCTACAACCTTGAGGGACGTTTGGTAGTTAGTCCAGGCTTGAAAATGCATGGTGGTTAAGTGTCTATGCATGCAACTAGTATTTAGACTTTTCAGATTCTGACCTCTGCTTAAGCTAGTTGAACATTTTTGACAGATGACTTTGCGCTGATCAGTTGGATGTTGTTTAAAAAAATGCCAGACTGCACTCTTCCTAGACTCGGATCCCTTTTCAGGGATTGCAGACTGAGCTTTAACCGGATGGCAACGCTGTGCTCCAACAGGTTTTGGCTTTGACACGCGTTTTGGGCCAGATACGGGCCCGGCAGATGGAACCTGTTGCGATGTTGATGCCTGCTGCGGCCCCTCCTCCACCTCCGCTTCTGAACTACTGCCGCCTGCACCCTGTTCCCCCAATGGCTGCCAATCGGGGTCAATAACTGGGTCATCTATTACCTCCTCTTCGAGCTCGTGTGCAACTTCGTCTGTGTCACTGTGTCGGTCGGTGGTATAGCGTTCGTGGCGGGGCAACATAGTCTCATCAGGGTCTGATTGTGGATCTGTACCCTGAGAGGGCAATGTGGTGGTCTGAGTCAAAGGAGCAGCATAGTACTCTGGCTGTGGCTGTGCATCAGTGCACTCCATGTCAGAATATACTTGTAATGGGCATGGCCTGTTAAATGTTTCACTTTCTAAGCCAGGGACGGTATGTGTAAAGAGCTCCATGGAGTGACCCGTTGTGTCGCCTGCTGCATCCTTCTCTCTTGTTGTAGTTTTTGCTGAGGAGGACAAGGAAGCGACTTGTCCCTGACCGTGAACATCCACAAGCGACGCGCTGCTTTTACATTTACCAGTTTCGGAAGAGGAGGCAAAAGAGCTAGAGGCTGAGTCTGCAATGTAAGCCAAAACTTGCTGTTGCTGCTCCGCCTTTAAAAGCGGTTTTCCTACTCCCAGAAAAGAGAGCGTTCGAGGCCTTGTGT
This sequence comes from Ranitomeya variabilis, assembly GCF_051348905.1. Classification (NCBI taxonomy): domain Eukaryota; kingdom Metazoa; phylum Chordata; class Amphibia; order Anura; family Dendrobatidae; genus Ranitomeya; species Ranitomeya variabilis. Next base: position 955,595,402 of record NC_135232.1, read on the forward strand.
AGCCTGACGACGAAACTGGCTCCACAGCTCCAGACTTAGGTGGAATATTTTTATCCCCACGACCACCTGATGCTCCACTACCACTACCATCATTACCAGCTGACAATGAACGCCCACGACGACCTCTTGCACCAGACTTCCTCATTGTTTTAAAATCTTAACCAAAGTAACTTTATTTGTTGCTGTCAAACAACTTACACGGTGAGCTATAACTTCAGTATGATTTCAATATCCCTTAACAGGTTGGTGAGACCACAAGGAAAATCAGGCACAATGTTACACACTCTGTTTTCTGTGGCACAAAATCACAGAGATGACACACACGCAGGACTGTCACTCAAGCACTAATGTCAATATTAATCTCCCACCTAATTTATGTATTTTTTTTTTTCAGGGAGACTTTAGAAACCAAATAATAAGAAAAAAAATAAATAAATAAATAGGCTTTCTATAGCCCACTGAATGAGAGATAGCACACACAGCAGTGGCACACAAGCCCTGACTGAGGCCAATATTTTTCTCCCACTGATTGATGTAGTGTTTTTGTGTTGAGGTAGATTTTAGAACACAAATCAAGGAAAAAAAAAAAAAAAGCTTTCTATGGCCCACTGAATGAGAGAGGTGGCACACCCAGGAGTCAAGACTGGCACACAAGCTGAAAGGGCAATATTACTCTCCCACTGTTTTTTGTATGTTTTTTTTTTTTTTTTCAGGGAGACTTTAGAAACCAAATAATATTAAAAAAAACCAAAAAAAAAAAAAGCCTTTCTATGGCCCACTGAATGAGAGAGAGAGGTGGCACACCCAGGAGTCAAGACTGGCACACAAGCTGAAAGGGCAATATTACTCTCCCACTGTTTTTTTAGTTTTTTTTTTTTTTTTCAGGGAGACTTTAGAAACCAAATAATATTAAAAAAAATAAAAAAATAAATAGGCTTTCTATAGCCCACTGAATGAGAGATAGCACACACAGCAGTGGCACACAAGCCCTGACTGAGGCCAATATTTTTCTCCCACTGATTGATGTAGTGTTTTTGTGTTGTGGTAGATTTTAGAACACAAATCAAGGAAAAAAAAAAAAAAGCTTTCTATGGCCCACTGAATGAGAGAGGTGGCACACCCAGGAGTCAAGACTGGCACACAAGCTGAAAGGGCAATATTACTCTCCCACTGTTTTTTGTATTTTTTTTTTTTTTTTCAGGGAGACTTTAGAAACCAAATAATATTAAAAAAACAAAAAAAAAATAGCCTTTCTATGGCCCACTGAATGAGAGAGAGAGGTGGCACACCCAGGAGTCAAGACTGGCACACAAGCTGAAAGGGCAATATTACTCTCCCACTGTTTTTTTATGTATTTTTTGTTTTTTAAGGGAGACTTTAGAAACCCAATAATATTTAAAAAAATAAATAAATAGGCTTTCTATGGCCCACTGAATGAGAGGGAGAGAAGTGGCACACCCAGGAGTCAAGACTGGCACACAAGCTGAAAGGGCAATATTACTCTCCCACTGTTTTTTTAGGTTTTTTTTTTTTTTCAGGGAGACTTTAGAAACCAAATAATATTAAAAAAAAAAATAAATAAATAGGCTTTCTATAGCCCACTGAATGAGAGATAGCACACACAGCAGTGGCACACAAGCCCTGACTGAGGCCAATATTTTTCTCCCACTGATTGATGTAGTGTTTTTGTGTTGAGGTAGAATTTAGAACACAAATCACGGAAAAAATAAATTGTCATGATCTCTGCAGGCAGAGATCATAGCAAGCCTATAGAGGGACAAGCTCTCGGAAGATGGAACTATACTGACCATGAACTAAGCCTGCCGCGCAACTAGAAATAGCCAGGTAGCATTTCCTATTTATCGCTAGATGCCCAGCTCTGGCCTAAGACCTAAATAGCTAGCAGAGGGAAATATAAGACCTGGCTCACCTCTAGAGAAATATTCCAAAGAAGACAGTAGCCCCCCACATATAATGACGGTGAGTTCAGATGAAACAACAAACGCAGCAGGAAAATAGTCTTAGCAAATTTGAGGTCCGCTTACTAGATAGCAGAAGACAGATAGTATACTTTCATGGTCAGCAGAAAAACTCTAACAAAACACCATCCAGAGATTACCTTAAACTCTGGCATTAACTCATAACGCCAGAGTAGCAATCCCTGATAAACGAGAGCTTTCCAGACACAGTAACAAAACTTCAGCTGTGAACTGGAACAAATAGGCAAAACAAAACATGGACAAAAGTCCAACTTATCTAATAGTTGTCTAGAAGCAGGAACAAGCACTGAGAGGCATCAGATAACATTGTTGACCGGCAAGAAACCACCAGAGAAATGAGCTTAAATAGCGACACCCACTACTGATGGAATCAGGTGAAACAGGAAAGAGGATGACAAGTCCAATTCCACAAGCGGCCACCGGGGGAGCCAGAATCCAAATTCACAACAGTACCCCCCCCTCAAGGAGGGGGCACCGAACCCTCACCAGATCCACCAGGGCGACCAGGATGAGCCCTATGGAAGGCACGAACAAGATCAGAAGCATGAACATCAGATGCATTGACCCAAGAATTATCCTCCTGGCCGTAACCCTTCCAGTTGACCAGATACTGGAGTCTCCGTCTGGAAACACGAGAGTCCAAAATTTTCTCCACAACGTACTCCAACTCACCCTCAACCAACACCGGAGCAGGAGGCTCAACTGAAGGTACAACAGGTACCTCATACCTGCGCAATAACGACCGATGAAAAACGTTATGAATGGAAAAGGACGCAGGGAGGTCCAAACGGAAAGAAACAGGATTAAGAATCTCCAATATTCTATAAGGGCCGATGAACCGAGGTTTAAACTTAGGAGAAGAGACCCTCATAGGGACAAAACGAGAAGACAACCACACTAAATCTCCAACACAAAGCCGAGAACCAACACGACGATGACGGTTGGCAAAACGCTGAGTCTTCTCCTGGGACAACTTCAAATTGTCCATAACCTGCCCCCAGATGTGATGCAATCTCTCCACCACCGCATCCACTCCAGGACAATCCGAGGATTCCACCTGACCGGAGGAAAATCGAGGGTGAAACCCCGAATTACAGAAAAACGGGGACACCAAGGTGGAAGAACTGGCCCGATTATTGAGGGCGAACTCTGCCAATGGCAAAAAAGCAACCCAATCATCCTGGTCAGCAGAGACAAAACACCTCAGATATGTCTCAAGGGTCTGATTAGTCCGCTCGGTCTGGCCATTAGTCTGAGGGTGAAAAGCAGATGAAAAAGACAAATCTATGCCCATCCTAGCACAGAATGCCCGCCAAAATCTAGACACAAATTGGGTACCTCTGTCAGAAACAATATTCTCAGGAATACCGTGCAATCGGACAACATTCTGAAAAAACAGAGGAACCAACTCAGAAGAAGAAGGCAACTTGGGCAGAGGAACCAAATGGACCATTTTAGAGAAACGGTCACAGACCACCCAGATGACAGACATCTTCTGGGAAACAGGCAGATCTGAAATAAAATCCATCGAGATGTGTGTCCAAGGCCTCTTAGGAATAGGCAAGGGCAACAGCAGTCCGCTAGCCCGAGAACTACAAGACTTGGCCCGAGCACAAACGTCACATGACTGCACAAAGACTCGCACATCTCGTGACAGGGAAGGCCACCAGAAGGATCTTGCCACCAAATCCCTGGTACCAAAAATTCCGGGATGACCTGCCAATGCAGAAGAATGTACCTCAGAGATGACTCTGCTGGTCCAATCATCCGGAACAAACAGTCTATCAGGCGGACAACGATCCGGTCTATCCGCCTGAAACTCTTGCAAGGACCGCCGCAGATCAGGAGAAACGGCCGACAAAATTACTCCCTCCCTAAGGATACCTGTGGGTTCAGAATTACCAGGAGAGTCCGGGTCAAAACTCCTAGAAAGGGCATCTGCCTTAACATTCTTAGAACCCGGTAGGTATGACACCACAAAATTAAAGCGAGAAAAAAATAAAGACCAGCGCGCCTGTCTAGGATTCAGGCGTCTGGCAGTCTCAAGATAAATCAAATTTTTGTGGTCAGTCAATACCACCACCTGATGCCTAGCCCCCTCGAGCCAATGGCGCCACTCCTCAAACGCCCACTTCATGGCCAAAAGCTCCCGATTCCCAACATCATAATTCCGCTCTGCGGGCGAAAATTTGCGAGAAAAGAAGGCACAAGGCCTAATGACGGAGCAGTCGGAACCTTTCTGCGACAACACTGCCCCAGCTCCGATCTCCGAAGCGTCAACCTCAACCTGAAAAGGCAGATTCACATCAGGCTGACGCAACACAGGGGCAGAGGCAAAACGGCGCTTAAGCTCCTGAAAGGCCTCTACAGCATGAGGGGACCAATTAGCAACATCAGCGCCTTGTCTGGTCAAATCAGTCAGTGGTTTAACGACATCCGAAAAACCAGCAATAAATCGGCGGTAAAAGTTGGCAAAGCCCAAAAATCTCTGAAGACCCTTAAGAGAGGAGGGCTGAGTCCAGTCACAAATAGCTTGCACCTTGACGGGATCCATCTCAATGGAAGAGGGAGAAAAAATATACCCCAAAAAGGAAATTTTCTGGACCCCAAAAACGCACTTAGACCCCTTCACACATAAAGAATTAGACCGCAGAACCTGAAAAACTCTCCTGACCTGCTGGACATGAGAGTCCCAGTCATCAGAAAAAATCAGAATATCATCCAGATATATTATCATAAATTTATCCAGAAAATCGCGGAAAATATCATGCATAAAAGACTGGAAAACTGAAGGGGCATTAGAAAGACCAAAAGGCATGACCAAATACTCAAAGTGGCCCTCGGGCGTATTAAATGCGGTCTTCCACTCATCCCCCTGCCTGATCCGCACCAAATTATACGCCCCACGAAGATCAATTTTAGAGAACCACTTAGCACCCTCTATACGAGCAAACAAATCAGTAAGCAATGGCAATGGGTATTGATACTTAACAGTGATCTTATTCAGAAGCCGATAATCAATACATGGTCTCAAAGAGCCGTCTTTTTTTGAGACAAAAAAAAACCCAGCTCCCAAGGGAGAAGAAGATGGACGAATATGTCCCTTTTCCAAAGACTCCTTTATATATTCCCGCATAGCAGCATGTTCCGGCACAGACAAATTAAACAAACGACCCTTTGGATATTTACAACCCGGTATCAAATCTATGGCACAATCGCACTCACGGTGCGGAGGTAACGACCCAAGCTTGGGTTCGTCAAAGACGTCTTGATAATCAGAGAGGAACTCAGGGACTTCAGAGGGAATGGACGACGAAATAGAAACCAAAGGTACGTCCCCATGAATACCCTTACATCCCCAGCTCAACACAGACATTGCTCTCCAGTCCAAGACTGGGTTGTGAGACTGCAACCATGGCAATCCCAGTACCAAATCGTCATGTAAATTATACAGCACCAGGAAACGAATAATCTCCTGGTGATCCGGATTGATACGCATGGTTACTTGTGTCCAGTATTGTGGTTTATTATTAGCCAATGGGGTGGAGTCAATCCCCTTCAGAGGAATAAGAGTCTCCAAAGGCTCTAAATCAAAACCACAACGATTGGCAAAGGACCAATCCATAAGACTCAGAGCGGCGCCAGAGTCAACATAGGCGTCCGTGGCAATGGATGACAAAGAGCAAATCAGGGTTACAGACAAAATAAACTTAGACTGAATGGTGCCAATGGAAACAGACTTATCAAGCTTCTTTGTACGCCTAGAGCATGCCGATATAACATGAGTAGAATCCCCACAATAGAAACACAATCCATTCTTCCGTCTAAAATTCTGTCGCTCGCTCCTGGACAGAATTCTATCACACTGCATACTTTCTGGCGTCTTTTCCATAGACACCGCCAGATGGTGCACCGGTTTGCGCTCCCGCAGACGCCTATCAATCTGAATAGCCATTGTCATGGACTCATTCAGACCTGCAGGCAAAGGGAACCCCACCATAACATCCTTAACGGCATCAGAGAGACCTTCTCTGAAAGTTGCCGCCAAGGCGCACTCATTCCACTGAGTAAGCACAGACCATTTACGGAATTTTTGGCAGAAAACTTCAGCTTCGTCTTGCCCCTGAGATAGTGCCATCAAAGTTTTTTCTGCCTGAAGTTCCAAATGAGGTTCCTCATAAAGCAAGCCCAAGGCCAGAAAAAACGCATCCACATCGCGTAACGCAGGATCCCCTGCTGGCAATGAGAAGGCCCAATCTTGAGGGTCACCCCTGAGCAAGGAAATCACAATCCTAACCTGCTGAGCAGGGTCTCCAGCTGAACGAGACTTCAGGGACAAATAAAGCTTACAATTATTTCGGAAATTCTGGAAGCTAGCTCTATTCCCTGTGAAGAACTCCGGCAAAGGAATTCTCGGCTCAGATACCGGAGCATGTACCACAAAATCTTGTAAATTTTGTACTTTCGTGATGAGATTATTCAAACCCGCAGTTACACTCTGGAGATCCATTATTGTCAGGTGCACACAGAGCATACAGAGATTAGGAGGAGAGATAGAAAAAAGACTGCAGCAAGGCAGACTGGAGGAAAAAAAAAAAAAAAAAAAAAATTCCAGCAGACTTCTTATAACTCTCCTTTCTCAACCTGGGTCTTTAACACTTTATGGGCCGGTCAAACTGTCATGATCTCTGCAGGCAGAGATCATAGCAAGCCTATAGAGGGACAAGCTCTCGGAAGATGGAACTATACTGACCATGAACTAAGCCTGCCGCGCAACTAGAAATAGCCAGGTAGCATTTCCTATTTATCGCTAGATGCCCAGCTCTGGCCTAAGACCTAAATAGCTAGCAGAGGGAAATATAAGACCTGGCTCACCTCTAGAGAAATATTCCAAAGAAGACAGTAGCCCCCCACATATAATGACGGTGAGTTCAGATGAAACAACAAACGCAGCAGGAAAATAGTCTTAGCAAATTTGAGGTCCGCTTACTAGATAGCAGAAGACAGATAGTATACTTTCATGGTCAGCAGAAAAACTCTAACAAAACACCATCCAGAGATTACCTTAAACTCTGGCATTAACTCATAACGCCAGAGTAGCAATCCCTGATAAACGAGAGCTTTCCAGACACAGTAACAAAACTTCAGCTGTGAACTGGAACAAATAGGCAAAACAAAACATGGACAAAAGTCCAACTTATCTAATAGTTGTCTAGAAGCAGGAACAAGCACTGAGAGGCATCAGATAACATTGTTGACCGGCAAGAAACCACCAGAGAAATGAGCTTAAATAGCGACACCCACTACTGATGGAATCAGGTGAAACAGGAAAGAGGATGACAAGTCCAATTCCACAAGCGGCCACCGGGGGAGCCAGAATCCAAATTCACAACATAAATAGGCTTTCTATGGCCCACTGAATGAAAGGGAGAGAGGTGGCACACCCAGGAGTCAAGACTGGCACACAAGCTGAAAGGGCAATATTACTCTCCCACTGTTTTTTTATGTATTTTTTGTTTTTTAAGTGAGACTTTAGAAACCCAATAATATTTAAAAAAATAAATAAATAGGCTTTCTATGGCCCACTGAATGAGAGGGAGAGAGGTGGCACACCCAGGAGTCAAGACTGGCACACAAGCTGAAAGGGCAATATTACTCTCCCACTGTTTTTTTAGGTTTTGTTTTTTTTTTCAGGGAGACTTTAGAAACCAAATAATATTAAAAAAAAAAAAAAAAATAGGCTTGCTATAGCCCACTGAATGAGAGATAGCACACACAGCAGTGGCACACAAGCCCTGACTGAGGCCAATATTTTTCTCCCACTGATTGATGTAGTGTTTTTGTGTTGAGGTAGAATTTAGAACACAAATCACGGAAAAAATAAATAGGCTTTCTATGGCCCACTGAATGAAAGGGAGAGAGGTGGCACACCCAGGAGTCAAGACTGGCACACAAGCTGAAAGGGCAATATTACTCTCCCACTGTTTTTTTATGTATTTTTTGTTTTTTAAGGGAGACTTTAGAAACCCAATAATATTTAAAAAAAAAAATAAATAGGCTTTCTATGGCCCACTGAATGAGAGGGAGAGAGGTGGCACACCCAGGAGTCAAGACTGGCACACAAGCTGAAAGGGCAATATTACTCTCCCACTGTTTTTTTAGGTTTTGTTTTTTTTTTCAGGGAGACTTTAGAAACCAAATAATATTAAAAAAAAAAAAAAAAATAGGCTTGCTATAGCCCACTGAATGAGAGATAGCACACACAGCAGTGGCACACAAGCCCTGACTGAGGCCAATATTTTTCTCCCACTGATTGATGTAGTGTTTTTGTGTTGAGGTAGAATTTAGAACACAAATCACGGAAAAAATAAATAGGCTTTCTATGGCCCACTGAATGAAAGGGAGAGAGGTGGCACACCCAGGAGTCAAGACTGGCACACAAGCTGAAAGGGCAATATTACTCTCCCACTGTTTTTTTATGTATTTTTTGTTTTTTAAGGGAGACTTTAGAAACCCAATAATATTTAAAAAAATAAATAAATAGGCTTTCTATGGCCCACTGAATGAGAGGGAGAGAGGTGGCACACCCAGGAGTCAAGACTGGCACACAAGCTGAAAGGGCAATATTACTCTCCCACTGTTTTTTTAGGTTTTGTTTTTTTTTTCAGGGAGACTTTAGAAACCAAATAATATTAAAAAAAAAAAAAAAAATAGGCTTGCTATAGCCCACTGAATGAGAGATAGCACACACAGCAGTGGCACACAAGCCCTGACTGAGGCCAATATTTTTCTCCCACTGATTGATGTAGTGTTTTTGTGTTGAGGTAGAATTTAGAACACAAATCACGGAAAAAATAAATAGGCTTTCTATGGCCCACTGAATGAAAGGGAGAGAGGTGGCACACCCAGGAGTCAAGACTGGCACACAAGCTGAAAGGGCAATATTACTCTCCCACTGTTTTTTTATGTATTTTTTGTTTTTTAAGGGAGACTTTAGAAACCCAATAATATTTAAAAAAAAAAAATAAATAGGCTTTCTATGGCCCACTGAATGAGAGGGAGAGAGGTGGCACACCCAGGAGTCAAGACTGGCACACAAGCTGAAAGGGCAATATTACTCTCCCACTGTTTTTTTAGGTTTTTTTTTTTTTTTCAGGGAGACTTTAGAAACCAAATAATATTAAAAAAAAAAAAAAAAAAAAAAAAAAATAGGCTTGCTATAGCCCACTGAATGAGAGATAGCACACACAGCAGTGGCACACAAGCCCTGACTGAGGCCAATATTTTTCTCCCACTGATTGATGTAGTGTTTTTGTGTTGAGGTAGATTTTAGAACACAAATCACGGAAAAAATAAATAGGCTTTCTATGGCCCACTCAGTGAGAGATGGCACACACAGGGATGGCACTGTAGCAGAAATGCCAATCTTAATCTCCCACAAAAAAAAACAAAAACAAAAAAAAAACTGTCCTACAATTACTATCTCCCTGCAGTAATGTAAGCCAGGTATGGCAGGCAGCAATAGGAGTGGACTGATGCACAAATTAAATAAAAAGTGTGGACAAACAAAAAAGATAGCTGTGCAGAAAGGAAGGAACAAGAGGATATGTGCTTTGAAAAAAGCAGTTGGTTTCCACAGTGGCGTACACACAGCAATACAGCTATCACGGAGCCTTCTAGGGCAGCCCAATGAGCTACAGCGCTGAGGGGAAAAAAAAATAAAAATAGCTTCCACAGTCCCTGCACACCGAAGGTGGTGTTGGACAGTGGAAATCGCTGCAGCACAAGCGGTTTGGTGGTTAGTGGACCCTGCCTAACGCTCTCCCTGCTTCTGACGAAGCGGCAGCAACCTGTCCCTAAGCTCAGATCAGCAGCAGTAAGATGGCGGTCGGCGGGAACGCCCCTTTATAGCCCCTGTGACGCCGCAGACAGCAAGCCAATCACTGAAATGCCCTTCTCTAAGATGGTGGGGACCAGGATCTATGTCATCACGCTGCCCACACTCTGCGTTCACCTTCATTGGCTGAGAAATGGCGCTTTTCGCGTCATTGAAACGCGACTTTGGCGCGAAAGTCGCGTACCGCATGGCCGACAAGCACAGGGGTCGGATCGGGTTTCATGAGACGCCGACTTAGCCAAAAGTCGGCGTCTTTTGAAAATGATCGACCCGTTTCGCTCAACCCTAATATTGGGTTCTCCAAAACGTTGTATTCCTGACACACCATTTCCACCATAACCAGCTCCAAACTGGCTGGCTCATAATAATTGTCACCGAATGTAGACACTGTATGGCCAAAAGTAATTGTAAGGGAATCAGTAGGATCAGCCCCCTAAGCCGTCTATGTGGGCATGTAGGGCATAGGAAGCTGAATATAATGAGATCTTGATACCTGTGATCCAATGTCTTATTCCAGCCTAATCTGCTGGAAAATTGTGTGACAAAAAACTGGTAACAGATTTTACACCTGTTTATTTCTCTGCACATTGCTGGCTACAAATCTGCTTGTTATGACAGGGAGTTTATAACTGTTTTATCTGTCGTTTGCTGAGCTCCTCTGAACTGATTTATGACCACACATCACATCCAAAGAAAGTTGACCATTTTTGTGATCAAAAATTAGCACATAAAAGCTCAGGAAAAGATAGATAAGAGAGTTACAAACTCTCTTTCAGAATGAGCTCCCTGATTAATTCTTATTTTACTTATTCTGCATCCAGCAAGGGACCGTACATCACCGAGGCTATGGAACGTAAATTTTGCCAAATTTTTTATGAAACCTAATTGTAAAAAATATGTTAGCCCAAAATACAGGCATAGAAGTAAAAAAAAGGAAAAACAGTTGCCCCAAAGGGCAAATGGGAGCAGTTAGGCTCCCATTGCCTAACTGCGGGGAGCCGGCTGTCAATCAGCGTGATGCCAGCAGTCTCGCCCCGTACACAGAGCAGACTGGAAGAATGACTAAGAGCAGCTAAATCACCAGCAGGAGCGGTCGGTGACTGCTCTGAGCTGGCACCAGGTAGGACAGTTAGGTAGTTGCCTCTTTTACCAACTGCCTGCCTGTTAGTTTTTATGCCTACAGAAAACCCTGTCATGATGAAGATCTGTCAGTGGTAATACTAGTAGCAGATTATAATCTAATAAAACATGTGATCATGGTTTTTTTTTAATGTCTTTTATAGGGTATTCTTATTTACGACACTACATAACATCCCAGGTCATTACAACTGTAAGAAAAACATCTCTTTGGAAGAAAAAGGTAATCGTATTCAGGAAATGATGACTACAAAGAAACCCATCATATTTCATGCACATTAGCTAACTTCATCCATCCCCCCAAAAAATGTAGAGATATATTCTCTAAGTACCTTATAGTCTATGGGCTAATTGTTTGGTATGTCATGAATCCTTTTTTTCACTACAGGGGATCACTCAGGTGTTTATGCCAATGAAAGTCTGCATTGCATACGTTTGTATCCAATGTTTATATCTCTACTGTTTGAAGATGTATTTCATGTATACAGTACATTGTTTTAAACAAATATGTAAATGGGTTTTTATATATTACTTTGGTATACAGTAATATGACTAGCGATTAGTGATGAGCGAGTGTGCTCGTTACTCGAGATTTCCGAGCATGCTCGGGTGGTCTCCGAGTACCTTGGGCGTGCTCGTATATTATGTTGGTGTCCCGCAGCTACATGATTTGTGGCTGTTAGGCAATCCCTGCATGTCTTCAGGTTGTCTGTTTTTTAGGGAATCCCCACATGTTTCAGGCTGTCTAGAAGCCGCAAATCATGCAGATGCGGCGACACAAACATAATCTACGAGCATGCCCAAAATACTCAGAGAGCACCCGAGCATGCTCGTAAATCCCGAGTAACGAGCACACTCGCTGATCACTGCTAGCGATGAGTGAACCCAAACAGTAAAGTTCGGGGTCCATATGGAACACCTACTGTTCTGGCACAAAACCCCAAACACGTTGTTCTCCAAGAAGTCCATTTTACTATTTGGGTTCATCACCCTGAAAATCGGGTGTTTCCCATACTGACATCTGGATGACAGAGTGAGAAACACCGGTGGTTCTGATAGGCTGTAAAATCACTACCGCCGGTCAGAGAGCTACAGTTTCCACGCTGTAAGATGACAGCATGAGCCAGCAGCTGTGACTGGCGCTAAAAAGGTTACCTTTGGTTACATGCTTTGGCTGATGAGATAGTACTACTCCTATCAGCCTATGCCTCCTGTTGCTGATAACAGCAAGAGAAGGCGCCGCTGATGGGAATATTCATCAGCTGGTGCGTGTGCTAAAAATAAATAATGATACAAAAAAATTACGTGGGGTCTCTTCTATTTTTGATAACCAGAGCAGGCAAAACTGACAGCTGTGGGCTGCAAACCTCAGCTAACAGCTTTTTCATAGCTGATTGTCAAGAACAGAGGGGTCCCCACACTGTTTTTTAAAATTATTTAAATAAGTAATTTTTAAAAATGACATGGGGTTCCCCACATTTTTGACAACCAGCTAAGCTAAAGCAGACAGCTGGGGGCTGGTAGTCTCAGGCTGGTAAGGGGCCATGGATATTACCCTCAGCCTAAAAATAGCAGCCTGCAGCCACCCCAGAAAACATGCATCTACTAGATGTGCCAATTCTGGATCTTTGCCCTGCTCTTCCCACTTGACCTGGTGCGGTGGCAAGTGGGGTAATCGTTGTGGAGTTGATGCCAGCTGTTTTACGGCCGCTGACATCAAGTCCACAGGTTAGTAATGGAGAGCTGTCTATAATACACCCCATTACTAAACCCATAGTTAGATTGTAAAAAAGAAACAGTCAAAATAAAGTACTTTAATTGAAAGAAAAACACAGGCTCCTTTATTTGAAATACAAATAAAAAACACAGTTTTACTCAACTTATGCCTCATCCATTGAAGCCCTTGTCACCTGTAAAAAAAATAAATAAAAAATAAACAACCATATCCCTCACCTGTCCAAAGCAAAGATTAGCAAGACAGCGCCTTTTCTGGGGCAGCTGCAAGGCTACTATTTTTAGGCTAGGGGGTGAAATATCCATGGCCCCTTACCAGTCAGCCCCCAGCTGTCTGCTTTAGCTTTTCTGGTTGTCATAAATGAGGGAATCCACAACGTATTTTCTTTTAAATAATTTATTTTAATAATTTAAAAAAACAGAGGGACCCCTCTATTCCTGATAATCACTGTCATCTGATAGCATGAGAACCACAGCTCTGTGACCAGTGGCAACGATCTTACCGCAGATCAGAGCCTGGGTTTGCCATGCTGTTATGCAGATGACAACATTGCAAACAACAGATGTTCTGGCTACCCATTCATCTGAATGTGGTTTGGGTTCAGGTTTGGGTACCATTCTGGTTCTGGTACCAAAGGCAAAATATTTTTAGATGTTCGGCTGAACCTGCCAGACCCGAACATCCACAGATTTGCCCATCACTAAAAACGACTTACATTCATATCATGCTATTAAAATCAGAATTAAACCTGTCTATGGCTCATTGACGGACCTAGCATCAACTGCGTGAGAATTGAATTAATCTATATCCATTTTGACTCTAATATCTCCCTTATTGTAAAGTTAGCATATTTTAGGTGTGGCACATGTGTAGCATGTGTATTTATTGAGACTAGGAAAGAATTCAACAATGACATTACCAATGAAACTTTCCAAGTGAAAGATTTCATAAATTGTGAAACTAAGGGGATTATTTATGAGGCATCTTGCGGATGCCGTAAATCATATTTTGGAAAAACAACTAGGGAATTCGGGAGAAGGGTGGGGGAACACTTGGGGGGACATTCGCAATGAGAGGGACACACCACTAGTGAAACATGTCAATGATCATCATGGAAGGGGGGGGTGGATATCAAAATGATCAAATTCATGGGCATTGACAAAATTAAACCATTAATTAGAGGAGGAGACTTTGACAGGATGGTGTTGCAGAGGGAGTCTCGATGGATCTTCCATTTGGACACACAAAAAACAACTTAGTTATAGTTGCTTCCTCTAAGAGAATCCATCCATTGTGGAAACAGCGCTATAAGGGACACATTGGTTCCACAACCTCATAAAACTTGATGTCCCCCTCACACTTCGCTTTAAAGAATATCTCTTTCTTCCAACTGTAGTAGTCTTTATACAAAAATTCAATTCAAAATTCAAGTCCCCCAATATTTCTCCTGCCACCCCTCCTTCTCCCTTCCTTATATTTGAACATATCCTGATCTTGTCCTTATATATTTTTGTACATTTATTGATATTAGGGGCATTGTATACATGAAACCAGTCAATTAAAATGGATTTATATATGCAAAATAGAAACCAAAATATGGGCAAAAATTAAAAGTGCTTGACATTAGACTGTTGTTGATATGATTTTTTAGGGTTGTCCCTATATAATAACCAACAGTAATCTGCCATCGTTGAGTCATTCCAAAAACCCTGGTAGCGGTGTTCCATTACTTTCATGTCCTGGTGAAACCGCTCGCTTTGTTTATCGCTTACATCTCCAAGATTTTGAGGGAAGAAATCTAAATGTGAATGCAAAAACTGCATTTTCTGAGACATGTGACATCCAAGACACTGGAATGCATTTAGCAGTTCCTCAATACCTTCAACATATTCTGGAGATTTTTCTTTCCTGAGAAGTTTTCACAGATCCACTTGAAGCTATTCCAAGATCTCAGTTCCTTATCATTTAGAGTTCCTTCAAACACATCATCTCTCATAAGCTCTCTGATCTGAGGAACAACAAATACCCCTTCCTTCAGTTTTGCTGGTGAAATGCCGGAGAATTTCTGTGAAATATACTGGAACCCTTGTGAATTTGTCTTTGCCATGGCTTTCACAAAGTTTTTAATCAATCACAACTTTATATGTAGTGGAGGAAGAAAGATCTTTGTTGGAGCAACTAAAGGATTATGCTGAACATAATCTGACAGGCAGTAAAGGAGGCTTGCCGACACCTGTTCTCAGCAGGCGCTCGCAAGTCACCTCACTGCAGGACCCAGAAGGACACCGTGGCCATCTTGGGGCTGAGGGTCTCCATGGAGACCATGAGAATAACGCGATCACATCGCGTTATTCTGATGGAAGCGCACAGGGAGTCCCTGCCCAATGCCCCTCTATGTCGCTGTTACTACTACTAGCACCAATTGTGGGAATTGCTGCGGGGTGTCAGCTGTCACATACTGCTGACACCCGCACGCGCTCACCGCGGCTCTCACCGTGAGACTGCGGTGATCACGGCGCCGTACTAGTACTACTGCTGGCACAAATGCAGTTCCCGCAGCGCCGTACTAGTACGGCGCATGTCACGTAGGGGTTTATCATGAGTGATTGAACATACTTGGCCTTTTGGTGTAAAAGAACCATACACATAGCAGAATCTGTTTGGATTGATACACTGTTGGGGCATTTTTCTCTTTTAAATCAGATCAAACAGTAAGTTCAGTTCAATGGTGGTGACAAACTCGAAAAAAATGCGACGAGCCGACCAACTATATGTAGATATTTCCCCAGAGATGACAGAGGCAGCTTGTATTTAGAACTGATTTTACTGGAGGTAACCTGGTAGATAACTATATAAAGTTGTGAGGTAAACGGGTCAGCCTATTCCTTACAGATGAACATTTGCAGACAGGCAGTTTCTCAGTGTGATATTGGCTGCTTTCAGGTTCTCTCTCTGTGGAGACCCTCACTCAGTTACACCTCAGTGGCTGAGCTGTTTTCTTCCCTCTAGTCAAGTCTAGGTGACTTGCCCTCCCAGAAATGCAGTGAAAATTCTCTCACAATGGCGGCTGTCCGCTGCCTTCCGTTCTATCTCCCTGTGGCAGGAATCAGATCCCTGTAGAGGCCTGTCTCCTGTCAGAGTCTCACATACAAGTCCTTGCTGCCATCACCATCCTTTTCTGACTAACTCAAACCTTACCGTCTCATAACAGTTAGCTCCTCCCTATAACATGTGACTTTCTGAGAAGCAGTCATTGGTTGACTGCACTGTCAATACTCCTTCCCATAAAACTCACCAAAACCTTTAATGATGTTGTCCCTGTAAGAAAATTCACAATTAAGTAAGACAAGCAAAGAAATGAGAATAACATATAAAAAACCACATACATTGAAAATGCTGAAATAACGTAGTAACAAAATTACTTCTATCTCAGAAACTTTATGTGATAGAGCAAAACTAAGCTTATTTTTTGAATCAGCACATCAAACTCCATAAAACAGACATATTACCTTTGCTGATGATTTTTTTTGTGTTGACCAATGTAACCTTCCCTTTGATTATACTGAGCAGTATCTTCAGCAATACTTCAGTTTAGCTTCCTCCTCCTCCCCTGTTTTTTACTATGCACTTATTGTGGAAAAAGTCAAACATAGAATAGGTCAGAGGAGTGTATGTCTGGGCTAGATTTACCAGTATAGGAATTTCCCTATAAGTATGATACTATGGTTGCTATAGATACTCCACAGTTTACACTAAACGTTTCTCCGTGCGGCTCAATTACAGTATATGTGAGATGTAATGTGGAGGAGATTCCCAGTCACATCATCTACCTTTGAACTGGAAGTGAAGTGATGCTACGGAAATTGTATGTGTCTCAACACAGGAGAAACGCAATCCAAAGACCAGAAGTGACAGCATTTGCGATCACATGATCTTCCGGCGGTCCAGAAGCCACACTGCTGTCGGGGCATGCGTTCCAGGCATATGGACTTGCATTCCAGCGACTGGAAATGGCATCAGACGCCTCTGTAGTGGGAGGTGAATCTACTGAACTTATAAAACATGACACCGGACATGATGATGAAGCAGACCAAATCCCATGTAGGGACACTGACCCAATTAGACTCATTTTTTGGTATACTTGCCACTCCAAGAGTCCAACCTGTATTCCCATATATTATTTAATCCCCTCCCTGATGAACCCCCTGAACGGAGGGGGAAACGCGTTGGGAAACCATACAATTCCTATGGGTAATTTGAGGGCAGGCTGTACTTGGGTACTGCCCTTGTAAGGGCAGGAGCAATGCAGAATGCAGGGGCATGACAAGGAGTTTTAGAGGAGAAGAGTAACTTCAAACCACCCCCTGCTATCATTGTTCCTCTCCTGATCCTGTTTTGTGTGCCTGGGGCAGAAAGAAAACCACATTGGTGAGATCAAACCAATTTTTATTTTGACCACTGATTATCTTGAGCATTAGCACTTTATGTGTTGCATTGGTTATATATATATATATATATATATATATATATATATATATATATATATATATATATATATATATATATATATATTGGATTTGTACATTGTATGGTATAATTTAAAAGTTATGTTTTATTTAATTCCTTACCTTGCTGAATTCTAAAGTTAGCTTATGATAGTGAATAAGTTAGTTCAAGGAATTCAACATGGAATATACCATTGAGTGGTAAGGTCTGTGCACTGAATATATCTTAACATCTTGGAATATATGAAGGATCAGGGTATGTGTCCACGTTCAGGAAACGCTGCGTTTTTGACGCTGGGGAGAAGGAATGAATGCCGGCTTCAGCACCACACGCAGGGGGGACAGCGCTTAACTCTAGCGCTGTTTCTCCTGCGGCGGTAAGTGCACACGGAGGAGAGTGCACACTGTTCTCCGTGTGCATGTGTGCGGGATGCTTTGCGGACTGTATTGCTGGAGAAAAACGGACATATCTCAGTGTTTTGCACACGGACACACGGTCCGCGAAAAATCACTGACATGTGCAGAGACACATTGATTTTAATGTGTCTACGTGTGTCAGTATCTCCGGTACGTGAGGAAACTGTCACCACACGTACCGGAGCCACTGACGTGTGAAACAGGCCTAAACCAGGAGTGGAATAATCAGAGGAAAAGTGTAACAGAAACACGTCACCACTTCTGTATATATCACCCACTCCTGGTTTTAGCTTACAAATACTGATGTAAAATACTGAGCATGTGAATGTCGCCTTAGAATGAATTCCATCAGGATCCTCTTCAAAGAACTGACTTGCATTTATTTTCCACAATGCCCCTTTAGGAAAACAAAATGCTCAAACAACTCTTCATATGAAAAGCAATGTGTAAATGAACACAAAAAATAATTGTTTTACAAGCATTTTTGAAGCAGTTAAAAAGAAAAACAAAAAAAAGTAGTGTGAAGACAGCCTTAGACACTCTGATTACTGCTGGATTTCAACATGCCAGGTCCCTGTTACCTCTTCCACAATTTAAATAAACATGGATACCTGGTGCAGTCAGGAGAAATAGCGTTCGGCCTAACACGCATCTCAGCTCCAGATGTTTTAGATGTAAGTAAACCAATTGTGATAATAATTTAAGAAATGGTTTCTTGCAGGTGAAGAACAAACAAACATTTCTCCCACTAGACCTAAAAAACTCCAACGTGGAGACAAGACCAAGGTATGGTAAAACAAATGCAACCATCTGAAGGTCACACTTCTAATGTTTCTTACATCCAAAAAGGGTATTTTTAAATAGTATTCCTTTAAATTTCTCATATAAACCAACTTCTAAGTTGATTTATGATCAAAAAAAGTTAAACTGTTAAAAGGTGTTTTCCACTTTCAAGAAACTGGACCTCAAACACTCTAAAATACCTAAACTAATGCCGGCTACGCTCCACTGCTTGCGCCTTGGTTTTTGCCTATAGCAGTGACATCACATCGACAGTGCACATCACTGCTTAGAGCTGAGGCTGGACATGAGGGAGGTGAAGACCTTCTCTATTTCTTATTTTAGAGTATTGGGGTCCACTGTTCTGTAATTGGAAAACCTCTTTAACTGGTCAATAACCAGCGTAGAAGAGACATACGGTAAGAGGTATGCACCCTGTCATTAGAATAAGCTCACTAATGGAATGACTGGTAACTCATTCTCAAATCCCTTTGGGTTGAACTGGGGAACCTCTTTTTTCAACCGATCACCACTTTGCAACAGCCCCCACTTCAGTCTCTCCAAAATCCCAAGTTCAAAACATAGGTGAGCTGTTAATTCCCTTTTCCACTGTGATACACAGACCATTGAAGCCAAACTGTCCAAGTTTTTAAATTAGAACCCACTGGAAAAATGTTATATATATATTTACTTTTCAGAGAAAGTGTACTCATTTATGCTGACCTCTTTATATATGTATATATATATATTGTGTTCTTGTGTTATGTATATATATATATAACCTGTTGGAAAATGACATAAGAACCATCACAGGGTGTTTTGTACTTTCACAGGTACAGATATTTAATGACGTAAACTCCAATATGGCAGCCCAGGCTTGGCTCAAACTTGCTAATGTTGAAGGTAAGATGTGTATTCAGCTTTCCATGTTATGCATAGTCCAGGACGTGAAGGGAATGTGCAAAACTCAGGGAGTTTCTATTTAGTGTTCTATTTGTCATGAATTATTCCCTCAAAAACTGTGGAAAATCCAACATTATATTGAAAAGTGATCTAAGGGAACGACTCTCGGAGAAGATTATGCAGGGGAGGTTTACTGCATATCAATAGGTGCTGCAAAGTGTTCCTTACTTACAATTAATCTACGTTTGCACACTGAAGAGTAGAGCTGATAGAACATTTTCAAATTTACCTGGTTTTTGATAATTTTTCAAAAAACATTCAATATGTGATGAAAAAAATTGCTGGGAATTGCAGGTAGTTACATTGTGCTGAGATAATATGGCCAGCAGTGTGAGGTTTCATGCTTGTTTTAATGTGTTTAAGTGGCTTCTGTAAGTCGGAAGTCAGATGTGAATAGAGACGGGCACAGTTCTGGCGTAGGAGAATCTGTGGTTGTCATGATGCCCTTAAGGACATGTGAAGCCTGTGTCTGTTCTCCGTAGTCATTGTGTAAAATGTTAAAATTTTTCAAACTAGCTGTAAGAGAAACGATAAGTGGGAAAAAAGAAACGCAGAGGAGAAATGAGACAAGATTAATAGGAAGAAAGACGTTAGTGTGGATGTGTGATGAGCGCTTTGTGCTGTGTTACCTAAATTCTTAGCAGGCGTTCAGTTGGATTCAGTATAGTAGAGAGAGTGATGGGGAGAGAGAAAGTAGGAGACAGAAAGAGAGGAAGTAGAGAGGGAAGGAGAGAAAGAGACCATGGGGTCTGTGACATATAAAATCTGCTACAATGTGTAAAACAGTAATGGCCGTTTTAGGACAATTCACAAGAATCAAATCGCACATTGTTCAAATTTGACAGGACCTGTGGATATCAGGAAATTTGACTTGAATTTGATTTGCCTGAAATCGGTCCTCTTTGCTGAAGAGTCTAAGAGTTCCAGCATTGTAAACAGATGTAACTTGTTGTCCAGCGCAGACATCTATATAGCTGTAAATGGAAACACTAAGGGACCCATTCACCGAAACTGGTGCTCCTTCTCTTTCTGCTGATGTGCACCATTATCAGAATTGTACAACAGCCATGGACCAAAGTACATTTCTGTCGTAACTTTGAGAACTTTTGTGGCGTAAATTATGAAGAATTTGTCTGGCTTCGCTCTCCAACGTCCCAGCAAATGGACCAACTAACATGTCTAGGTGATGGTGTGGGTATAGAAGCTTTCCTTAACTGAAAGATCACCCGTGGAGCTCTGCTTAACTGACAGCCAAGCTTTTGCAGCAACTGCCAGGGCCAGTGCCAGCACCATCTTTGGCTGTTGAACCCTTTCAATTATGTGGTCAATATTGGTCGCAGCATCCAAAGGGTTGTGATAGAGAAGGTTCTCTTTCTTAAACTCTGTCGTCACCACTATATCGTGATCGCGTGGTACCAATGAATGCTCTGGAAATCGGAGGTCAAACAAAAACCTGCGGATCTGCCAGATATAGTGGCCTGTTAGACCCTGCCATATGCAAAGTCTAATAAGCTTCCTCTAAATGAAACACTGACAGATCTAATACCTTGCATTGCATATGTATTGCCGGCAGGGCCGAACTGGGACTGAAGTTCAGTCCTAGTAATCAAAAGCCCACAGTCCATAGAGGCCCATACTCATTTTCCTAGATGAGGATCACAATTTAGGAAATGACCCTGCCTGAAGATAAAAGAAATCAAGATGTACTACAAACTAATATTACCAATAATACCGCTACATAAGGTTAAATAACGTCCCCACATAGTGATTGAATTCCACCATATTGATCATTACCAAACACCACTGGGTAAATTTGGCACAACATGGGCAGCGGATGCAGTTTTTCAACGCATCCGCTGCCCATTCTAAAGTCCGGGGAGGAGGGGGCGGAGTTCTGGCTGCGCATGCGCGGTCAGAAATGGTGGATCCAACGTACGAAAAAACGTTCCCTTGAACATTTTTTTGTGTTGACGGACCGCCAAAACACGGCGGATCCAGTGCACGACGGACGCAACGTATGTCCATATGTCGTGATCCGTCGGCAATACTAGTCTATGGGAAAAAACACATCCTGCGGGCACATTTGCTGGATCCGTTTTTTCCCCAAAACGACGCATTGCGACGGAGGCCCCACGACGGAAATGTGAAAGAGGCCTAAGTGATGTCTGTTTTTCTTTTGCACAAAAAAAGATTAGTTAGCGCTGACTAAAGTGTTTCTTCTAAATGTCTCCTTTTTACTTTTTTTCTCTACTTTTTTTTACTTCTTTTGTATCTGTTTGTTTCTCTACATTTTTGCTCTCCCTTTTTTTCTCTCTACTTTTTATAGTAAATTCAATAATAAATAGTACCCTTTACAGACTCCCCACACAACACGCGTATAAAAGCACACACACATCCCCAGTGTTTTGAAGAATAAAATAAAAGTGGCCTATTCGTCAAGAAGACACTATTCACCAGAGGAGGCGTAAGCTTTCCTTGCCTCTGACACGGATTCCGGCAGTGAGGAAGATCCCACATTCCTCTATTTTTCTTCCTCCTCCTCATCTATTGAAGAGGGACCCCCATCAATGTTCCCTATGACTAAGGCAGCCCCTTCTGCAATCAATCCCATGTGGACTCCAGCCCCTGAAAATTATCAGCCTGTTATTCCGGATTTCATGGGTAGTGCAGGAATCCAAATTGACACTAAAGGCCTCATGGAAATTGACTTTTTCAAATTCTATAATAAGTGTTATGGTGGCCCAGACAAATTTGTTTGCCCATCAATTTTTTACACAAAATCCCATGTCATCACAGGCAAGAGATTGTATATGGGAGGTGAAGGAGAGATTGGTGCCAAACATAACACCCAGACAGCACGACTGCTGCTGGGCGTTATTATGGTGCCACCCACGGAGGGGGAAATGTCAGATATAGGGAAGTTAGTAGGCACTGGGAGCAGAAGAAGTTCAGTTTTGGAAAGGTTGAGTTTCAGATAGAGAATGGACATGATGTTGGAGACTGGGGACAGACAGTCACTGGTGTTCTGTAATACAGCAGGGGTAAGGTCATCCTAATTTACACCTAATTTATCTGCCCCTATCATATATAGTCTTATACAATTCATTACTCCACTATGCTGTCCTTTATTCTTTCATCCTTTCTTATCTCATCTAATCCTCCATCCTTTCCAATCTTATTCACCCTATCCTATCTGTTGCTTTATAATGTTATCTTTTGTAATCCATTTTATCTTATTCTTTCACATCCTTTCATATTATTTTTTAATACCATTACTAATCTAATCTGTTCCCATAGTAGTCTATCCTTCTGTTCCTGTTCTACATATCTACTCCTATCTCCTCTCCAGATCTGTATATTATATATTCCTTTTCTATCCATTTAGTTCTCATTTTATGCTTTTAATGTTTTCCAAATCTTTAGCTTCTGGTCCTTTTCTGATCTTTATATATTTACTAAACGATCCATTCTTCTTGTGATAACTACAGACTATTCTGCAGTTATGAATATGATAAAATTTGTAAGTGACAAACAAGCAATGAGTGAGGATCCAAGAGCAAAGAAGAATTTACTCAACCAGGTAAGAGTTTTGATATTTTTGTAAAATAGATAAAACAAAAGTTCACATTGTAATTCCTGATTTTACATGTAATTATAACTATCTAACAGTTTACCTGACTCTTAATTTTCTGTAACAATAAGTGCACCAGGGGGCATCTCTTGAGGAGGGGGGTAGGATATGGTAAGACATGCATTATGGCCACTATGCCGATTTATGTCAAGAAGAGTAGTTTAAAGAAAGGACATTGAGAGCAATTCATTAAGACATAAAAGCAAAGCCAGTACCAGCTCAACGGGTGTAGCTAGGCTTAATTCAAGGCACAGACCATGTTCTTGTGTAGTTTTCCAATCAAAATCCAAAAATTAATCTTTAGTCCAGCCACACGAGTAAAGCATGAAATCTACTTTATTGAATGTTGAATAAAAACAACTAACAGAGTAACGCCATAAAATTCGGCTCCAAACTTCATTTTATGATGTAACTTTTTACAACATGATTTAACTCAATATTCAATAGAAAACATTTTATGTTTTATCCATGTGCCCGGAGTAAAGATGCCTTTTTGGTGATTCATTATTGAAGCTCTCACCTAAGTAGACTGTCCTGACTCATGATAATCTACAGTCTGCAGTTGCCAGAAATGTATGCAAACCTGAGGCTGGTGTACATTGATGGAGTATGCTACTCCACTTTAGTGGCATAACTTATGATGAATTTGAGGGTCAGACTTCCTACCCATGCTCCACCCATGCCCTATATTGACATAACTGGCCAGGACTGACGTTTAAATGCTAAAAGTCCCAATATGCCAAGTTGCAGAAAATACAGTGTTGGGACTTATTATGGTGTTTATGCCAGATTTCTGGAATAAACTCCCTAATGAACTGCCCCGTTTCAATGCCTGACATGCACCTAAAGCCTTGTTGTTTGACCTATATGGCCTGTCCCGATCTCCATATTTTCTATTTTATTTTTTGTTGGGTGGGAAAGAGGGGTTCATTTTGATTGAAGAAAGCAGCACAGTTTCTATAATTCACTGTTCATAACATTTTATATATTTTAAACAGGCATTGGAACAATATATGAAACTGGAATATGTTCCCTCAGCCCAACGGTGGTTACTAAATGCTCGGCCTGAAGGTAAAATTAATATGAATGGCATCAAGACCTCCTACGTACAGTTCATGTAGTAAATTACAAGTATAAAGAGGCAAAATAAATGTGTGAATATTGGGCCTGAAAATATAACACTTATTACTAGCAAATCACCAAGGTTACAGAATTATTTATTTTGAAACATATTTCTCAATATGAGATGTGAACATAAATGACTTTTCTAATATGCGTCTTACAACTGTGATCTTCGTAGAGTAAATATAATGTTCAGTACTTTAGACCATGTATTGTACATTAGCATCAATGGCAATGAGATGAAAATGCAATACATTGGCCAAAACGTTTGTAGATGTTTTTTTCTCGTGTACTTTATTATACAGTATATACACTATTATCTGTGACATGCTGCAGGATTTGCGCCTGGTGTCCATCCCCCATCAGGCCCACCTTGGGTATACACTGCACATTTTTGTGATGCATTTGTTCAGACGTTTAGATGATTTTTTTCATTCACTCATTCATAGATGTAGCAGCCATAACCTTTTAATTTGTATGTAAGCTTCACTGTAAGTTTTTTTTTTTTACAAATCAAGCTGTCATTTTTGTAAAATGAAATTTTACCAAACACGCGGTTAGGGGTTAAATTTGTATTAACTTTTTTATGGGGTTTAATTTATTAAAAAAAACAATCATGGCTATTTTTTCATGCCATTTACCATTTATTCTATATTCTATTCACTGTAGTGTATGGGTTGTTTTGATTTCAAAGATACCAAATATGTCAATGTTATTTGATGATTTGTGACATTGATTTAAAAAAAGTATTAAAGTGGTTTTCTATGCTCTAGACTAATTTTTGCAGTCTCTCTTTATGCACACCATCAATATTCCCGTTTTTCTGGTGCGAGTAGGCGATTACGTGATCTGCATACTTGACGTTAAGATTCTCCTCTGCTTTTCTCAACAGAACATTGAGAGAAGTGAATGAGAATCTAGCTGACAGTTGTGATTTGCACATTTGCAGTTAGCTGACCACCCACTTGTAAGAGGGTGGTGCTGTTATGGACAGTAAGGAACACACTGTCACTTTAAGAGACTGCACCTCCTTGTCTGGCGTGATGGAATGTTCTGCTTCTCCCCTGCAATAGACTGTGTAGAATGAACTGGACTGAGCAGAGGGTGGGGGTGGAGCCTGGACAGCGTGTGAGAACTGAAGCTGCTGCAGAGAAAACTTTGTGCTGTTTGCTGCATGAGAGGACCCACAGCCTATAACGGAGTGAATGTGTGAAATTTGACAGACTTTTCTGGGTGCAGCAAGAGTGGCTGTCCTGTCTGAGTTTGAGAAGCCACGAAGATACCGAGAAAGGGATTTACAGTTTCCAGGAGCACCTCCAGGACCCCGGAGCTGGCAGAAAGCCGTGCGCACCACCGTACTAGACTGCTGGGGGCCCCCCGGGACTGGTTCAGGCCCTGGCCAAGCCAGAAAAAGAGACGTTGATCTGGTTGTTTGCTGCCAACCAACAGAACATTCCACCACGCCAGACAAGGGGGTGCAGTCTCTTAAAGTGACAGCGTGTTCCTTACTGTCCATAACAGCACCACCCTCTTACATGCTCACACAGTGACTGCAGAAATTTGTCTAGAGTCTGAAAAACCCCTTTAAAAATAAGACTTTTATACCCTCTAACCTGTATTTTACTCCAAGTATATACAGTGGGGAAAATAAAATATTTGATACACTGCCAATTTTGCAAGTTTTCTGGCCTACAAAGAATGGAGAGGTCTGCAATTTTTATCATAGGTACACTTCAACTGTAAGAGACAGAATCTAAAAATAAAAATAAAAAAATCACATTGTATGATTTTTAAATAATTAAATTGCATTTTATTAAATTAAATAGGCATTTGATCATCTATCAACCAGCAAGAATTCTGGCTCTAGCAGACCTATTAGTTTTTCTTTAAAAAGCCCTCCTACTCTGCACTCATTACCTATATTAATTGCACCTGTTTGAACTCATTACTTGTATAAAAGAATATGTCCATGCCCTCATCATCTCTTGCCTTGACTACTGCAACCTCCTGCTCTGTGGCCTCCCCTCTAACACTCTCGCACCCCTCCAAACTATTCTAAACTCTGCTGCCCGACTAATCCACCTGTCCCCCCGCTATTCCCCGGCCTCTCCCCTCTGTCAATCCCTTCACTGGCTCCCCATTGCCCAGAGACTCCGGTACAAAACCCTAACCATGATGTACAAAGCCATCCACAACCTGTCTCCTCCATACATCTGTGACCTCGTCTCCTGGTACTTACCTACACGCAACCTACGATCCTCACAAGATCTCCTTCTCTACTCCCCTCTTATCTCCTCTTCCCACAATCGTATACAAGATTTCTCTCGCGTATCACCCCTACTCTGGAACCCTCTACCACAACACATCACACTCTCGCCTACCATTGAAACCTTCAAAAAGAGCCTGAAGACCCACCTCTTCCGACAAGCCTACAACCTGCAGTAACCACCAATCGACCAAACCGCTGCATGACCAGCTCTATCCTCGCCTACTGTATTCTCACCCATCCCTTGTAGATTGTGAGCCTTCGTGGGCAGGGTCCTCTCTCCTCCTGTACCAGTCATGACTTGTATTGTTTAAGATTATTGTGCTTGTTTTTATTATGTATATCCCTCCTTACATGTAAAGCGCCATGGAATAAATGGCGCTATAACAATAAATAATAATAATAATAATAATAATGTCCACACACTAAATTGATCAAACTCCAACCTCTTCACCATGGCTAAAACCAAAGAGCTGTCTAAGGACACAAGGTACAAAATTGTAGACCTGTACGAAGTTGGGATGGGCTACAAGACAATAGGCAAGCAGCTTGGTGAGAAGGCAACTGTTGGCACAATTATTAGAAAAAAGAAGAAGCATAAGATGACTTAAATCAAGTCAATCTTCCTCGGTCTGGTGCTTTTTGCAAGATTTCGCCTCGTGGGGTAAGGATGATTCTGGGAAACGTCAGGAATCAGCCCCAGAACTACACGGGAGGACCTGGTCAATGACCTGAGGAGAATTGGGACCACAGTCTCAATCAATAATGTTAGTAACACACTACACCATCATGGATTAAAATCCTGCAGGGCTTGCAAGGTACCCCCTGCTCATGCCAGCACATGCCAAGGCCCACTTGAAGTTTGCCAATGACCATCTGGATCATCCATAGGAGGCATGGAAGAAGGTAATGTGGTCAAACTTGACTAAAATAGAACTTTTTAGTATCAACTCCACTCACCGTGTTTGGAGGAAGAAGGATGAGTGCAACCCCAAGGAAACCGTCTTTGCTGTGAAGCAGGGTGGGGGAAACATCATACTTTGGGGATGCTTTTCTGCAAAGGGGGAAGGATGACTGCATCATATTGAAGGGAGAATGGATGGGGTCATGTATCGTGAGCTTTTGGCCAACAATCTCTTCCCTCAATAAGAGCATTGAAGATCGGTTGTTGCTGTGTCTTCCGGTATAAAAATGACTCAAAACACACAGCCAGAGCAACTAAGGAGTGGCTCCGGAAGAAGCATTATGCATAGGCCTAGCCAGTCTCCCAACCTGAACCCTATAGAAAATCTTTGGAGGGAGCTGAAACTCAATATTTCCTAGTGACAGCCCCGAAACCTGAAAGATCTAGAGAAGATCCGTATGGAGGAGTGGGCCAAAATCCCAGCTGCAGTGTGTGCAAACTTGGTCAAGAACTACAGGAAACGTCTGACCTCTGTAATTACAAAGGTTTTATGCCAAATATTAAGTTCTGCTTTTCTACTGTATCAAATACTTATTTCATGCAATAAAATGCAAATGAATTATGTAAAAATCATACAATGTGATTTTCTGGATTTCTTTTATACAAGCAGCGAGTTCAAACAGGTGCAATTAATACAGGTAATGAGTGCAGAGTAGGAGGGCTTCTTTAAGAAAATCTAAGGGTATGTGCACACGTAGATTGGTCCACGGCGGATTTGTAAACCGCTGCGTTTCCGCATGTTTTTTTCTGCAGCATGTGCACTGCGGATTTCGTTTCCCATAGGTTTACATTATACTGTAAACGCATGGGAAACTGCTGCAGACCCGCAGCAAAATCCGCAGCGTGTGCACATACCCTAACAGGTCTGTCAGAGCCAGAATTCTTCCTGGTCGGTAGGTGATGAAATACTTATTTCATGCAATAAAATGCAATTTAATTATTTAAAAATCATACAATGTGATTTTCTGTTTTTTATTTTAAGAATCTGTCTCTCACGGTTGATAGAAATTACAGACCTCTCTATTCTTTGTATATGGGAAAACTTGCAAAATTGGCAAAGTATTAAATACTTATTTTCTCCACTATATGCATATAGAGATGTACTGGTATATAGCGAGGGCAGCACAGTGGCTCAGTGGTTAGCACTGTTGCTTTGCAGCGCTGGGGTCCAGGATTCAAATCCCACCAAGGTAAACATCTGAAAGGAGTTTGTATGTTCTCCCCATGTTTACTGACAGGGAATTTAGATTGTGAGTCCATTGGAGACAGCAATGATAATGCCTGTAAAGTGCTGTGGAATATGATGGCGCTATATGCATAATACATCTCTATCTACTAGTACATTATGCCTGTAATGTGGAACCATACTATTTGGAGCTTTATGCAGAGAAAATGCACCTCTACTTAGCAGTGCTGCCTGTAGCTCAATACTAAAGCTGTTACAAGCCATGCTAGAGGTTCACAATTTGAATCCCAAGGAAGAGTGTCCTAACTGAGCAACGTGATGTGTGACTAGGCCGCCGCCTCCTCAGCGCTGTTTTGAAATGAGCCGGCGCCTGCGCTCTTTTGTCATGCCTTGGGCAGGCGCAGTGAGCGCTGCCCGTCTGTCCTCATATGCAGTCTAGCTGACTGCGCCTGTGCGGTCGCCCTGCCTGTGAATCCCAGCCCCGCGGTGAGAATAAATCAGAAGACACTGCGGAGCTGGGATTCACAGGCAGCGCCGGCTGATTTCAAAACAGCGGTGAGGAGGCGGCGCCCGGCGCCAAGAAGACTTGAGTGACGGCTGTGTGGCATCTGCAGCAGGGGGGGAAAGGCCTGCCTCCAGGACTGAAGAAAGGTATTTGGGACAAATTACAAAACGGATTATTTCTGCAGTTACAGCACCAATAACTAAAAGAGCCACCTTGTCAGAATGGAGCATTACTGCTGCACAAGGTGGCTCTTTTAGTTTCAAACGCCTGGGGGGTGAAAGGTTCCCTTTAAAATTCATGGTTAAAAATAAATACTAACACCAAAATTTTCATCCATCTGGATTCAGTGTTGAGTGGACATAAATATTCCCCAATGTGCACCTTTTCTAGTGGGCATATGTTTGTCTAGGAATGTGGAAATGAAAGTCACAATAATGTTCCAACCAGTCACAAAAAGCCATTGTCATAGAGCCCAAAGAGCTAATAAGGAAAAATGGTATTAAACCTTTTTACACATAGGTCAAAACCAAATATTTAAATCAAGTGACATAAAGGTACAACTAACAAATGAGAAAATCGACACGTCTCACCTGTCATTAGGTCCAGTTGATCAGTGGCTGTATCTAACACAACAGGACAATTCACAAACTGTGTATTTTAGGGCTTGTTCACACTATCCTTTTTTTGCTGCGGATTTTTCAGCTGCGGATTTGGAAAACCCGCAGTGCAAATCCGCGGTGGTTTTCACTGCGGTTTTGGGTGCGGTTTCTACTGCGGATTCCACTGCGGGTTTCCAACTGCACTTTCCTATTGGTGCAGGTGGAAAACCGCTGCGGAATCCGCAGAAAGAATTGACATGCTACTTCTTTTTTTCCGCAGAAAATCCGCGCTGATTTTCAAGCGGAAAAACGCAAAGTGGGCACAGCGGTTTTTGTTTTCCATAGGGTAACATTGTACTGTACCCTGCATGGAAAACGGCTGCGGATCCGCAGCTGCAAATCCGCTGCGGATCCGCAGCAAAAACCGCAAAGTGTGAACATAGCCTAAAGGTATGAACAAAGGTAAAGATGTAGAATAGATACATACTCACAACCAGGTAATAGGGGCCACAAATATAGCGGAGGTAAGATAGCACCTTGAACATGGCTAATGGTAGCTTTTAATGTAACCTGTGATGTCCCCAGAGTTTTACCTTAGTCCAACAGATTTTCTCTCTTTTGGTGCCAAACAGGAGGATAATGTCAGAAAAGGTGCATATTACAAGCTAAGGGACACAGCTGTAGGTAGTCCTGTGGCACTTGCCTATGTTAACTTATTCCTGGGTTGGTGCGACGATACTGTGGTCTTTTCAGATTCTACGTCCGATTTACATTTTGAGTAGATACATTGATGATATTTTTATTGTCTGGTCTGGCACTGAGCAGGCATTTAAAAGACTTGTGGATTATTTCAATCATAATACCTATGAGTTATAAAGTACTATGAGGTATAATTTTACCTATGAGCTGGACAAAAAAAGCACTTTCCTTTTTAGATGCACTGATTGATCAGAATGTAACAAGAAGGGCTCCCTGATGAAGCTTACCTAACAACCAGGGAAACGCATGTTCTTACTTGTTAGTGGTATCTCTGTGTCACTTGATTTGAACATTACTTGTTTTCGTTATGACCTGTGTATAATAAGGTTCAATACCATTTGTTCTTATTGACTTTTTAAGCTCTATGCTAATGGATTTTTGTGTTTTTTGTGACTATGGTGTTGTGATCTGCTAAAAAGAACATTGGTGGTCAGCATATATTTTTGATATGAATTATAATTAAAAGTTAAGTTTTATCACCAACTTTTGTTTTACAATATCTGCTTTCAATGATTTTTAAAAATTTGTTCTCTGGATACATACATACAGTGGGTACGGAAAGTATTCATACCCTTTTAAATTTTTCACTCTGTTTCATTGCAGCCTTTGATAAATTCAAAAAAGTTCATTTTTTTTCTCATTAATGTACACTCTGGACCCCATCTTGACTGAAAAAAAACAGAGATGTAGTAATTTTTGCAAATTTATTAAAAAAGAAAAACTGAAATATTACATGGTCATAAGTATTCAGACCCTTTGCTCAGTATTCAGTAAAAGCACCCTTTTGAGCTAGTGCAGCCATGGATCTTCTTGGGAATGATGCTACAAGATTTTCACACCTGGATTTGGGGACCTTCTGCCATTCTTCCTTGCAGAACCTCTCCAGTTCCGTCAGGTTGAATGGTGAACGTTGCTGGGCAACCATTTTCAGGTCTCTCCAGAGATGCTCAATTGGGTTTAGGTCAGGGCTCTGGCTGGGCCAGTCAATTATGGTCACAGAGTTGTTCTGAAGCCATTCCTTTGTTATTTTAGCTGTGTGCTTCGGGTCATTGTCTTGTTGAAAGGTGAACCTCCGGCCAAGTCTGAGGTCTAGAGCACTCTGGAAGTGGTTTTCATCTAGGATATCTCTGTACTTGGCCGCATTTGTGTTTACTTCAATGAAAACCAGTCGTCCTGTCCCAGCAGCTGAAAAACACCCCATAGCATGATGCTGCCACCACCATGTTTCACTGTTGTGATTGTATTGGGCAGGTGATGAGCAGTGCCTGGTTTTCTCCACACATACCACTTAGAATTATCACCAAAAAAAATCTTCTTCTCATCAGACTAGAGAATCTTATTTCTCATAGTCTGGGTGTCCTTCATGTGTTTTTTTTAGCAAACTCTATGCAGGCTTTCATATGTCTTGCACTGAGGAGAAGCTTTCGTCAGGCCTCTCTGACATAAAGGCCAGTGTTGTGAAATTGGATTCTGGGCTCCCCCGGTGGCCACTGGTGGAATTGAACTTGTGTGCATCATCCTCTTTGTTCACCTGTTCCCATCAGGATGTGGGAGTCTCTATATAACCTTGCTCCTCTGTCAGTTTCATGCCGGTCAACAATGTAATCAGAAGCCTTTCTTTGCATGTTCCTGCTACTAGACAACTCCCAGCTAAGTTGGACTTTCGTCCTTGTTTGTTTTTGCATTTTGTTCCAGTTCACAGCTGCTGTTTCGTTACTGTGTCTGGAAAGCTCTTGTGATCTGAAATTGCCACTCTGGTGTTATGAGTTAATACTAGAGTCTTAAAGTAATTTCTGGATGGTGTTTTGATAGGGTTTTCAGCTGACCATGAAAGTGCCCTTTCTGTCTTCCTGCTATCTAGTAAGCGGACCTCGATTTTGCTAAACCTATTTTCATACTACGTTTGTCATTTCATCTAAAATCACCGCCAATATATGTGGGGGCCTCTGTCTGCCTTTTGGGGAAATTTCTCTAGAGGTGAGCCAGGACTGTATTTTCCTCTGCTAGGATTAGTTAGTCCTCCGGCTGGCGCTGGGCGTCTAGGGATAAAACGTAGGCACGCTACCCGGCCACTGTTAATTGTGCGGCAGGTTTAGTTCATGGTCAGTTTAGATTCCATCTTCCAAGAGCTAGTTCTTATATATGCTGGGCTATGTTCTCTCGCCATTGAGAATCATGACAGGCCAGACTGGTGAAGGGCTGCAGTGATAGTTGACTTTGTGATACTTTCTCCCATCTCCCTACTGCATCTCTGGAGCTCAGCCACAGTGATCTTGTGGTTCTTCTTTACCTCTCTCACCAAGGCTCTTCTCCCATGATTGCCCACTTTGGCTGGACGGCCAGGTCTAGGAAGACTTATGGTGGTCCCAAACTTCTTCCATTTAAGGATTTTGGAGGCCACTTAGCTTTTAGGAGCCTTGAGTACTGCAGAAATTCTGTTGTAACCTTGGCCAGACCAAGATCTGTGCCTTGCCACAATTCTTTCTCTGAGCTTCTTGGTCAGTTCCTTTGACCTCATGATTGTCATTTGGTCTGACATGCACTGTGAGCTGTGAGGTCTTATATAGACAGGTGTGTGCCTTTCCAAATCAAGTCCTATCAGTTTAATTAAACACAGCTGGACTCCAATGAAGGAGTAGAACCATCTCAAGGAGGAACACAAGGAAATGGACAGCATGTGACTTAAATATGAGTGTTTGAGCAGAGGGTCTGAATACTTATAACCATATTATATTTAAGGATTTGTTTTTTTACTAATTTTGCAAAAATTTCTACATTTCTGTTTTTTTTCAGTCAAGATGGGGTGCAGAGTGTACTATACATTGATGGCAAAAAAAATGACCTTTTTTGAATTTACTAAATGGCTGCAATGAAACAAAGAGTGAAACATTTAAACGGGTCTGAATACTTTCCGTACCCACTGTGTATATATGTATATATACATGCCACAAGCTGGTGTTATTACTATATTACTATATATCCATATCTAACACATCATTTTACTTAATTTCAGAAGGGAAAGCTATGGAGAGGTTGCTTAGGACTTTGTCTACGGGACCTCCAACAGCATTTAAAGGAACTTCTGGATCTTATCCACCTGATTACAGACCACAAAAGAAAGAATATCTAATACACCCGGACTGGAGGGCACAGAAATAAACTGTTTAAACTCTATTTCAGTAACATGTCTACACCGAGCTGTTAGGAGTGTGGACAATGACTGTCGTGTTCCTATCCCTGAAGACACCAATCATGTTATTTGTAAAAGTGTTATGTGGCTTTTACATATATTTTGATATATACTTATATTGTGAGAAGGTCACTGGTAAAATACTGGAGGGAAAACATGTGTCACTAAGGATGTTAGCCTCAGTGATATGAACCTGGAAAAATGCTCCAGCACACTATGTGGTGAGAGGGGTTAATCGGACATATTAAGGGCTGAGATTTGGGGACACCTCAAGAGTAGGTGGGAGGCTGTACCCATTATTTGCAATCCCAGGGTGTGGTCCAGAAGGTAAATGTGGAGCCCTTGAACTTGTTCAGTGTTTGGTGTGTCTGGAGATGAGATCTCCCGAGCTGTGCTCATGTTAAAGAGAACTGAACCTTGTTTTTGTTCTCCTGAGCGGGCGGATCCCCACAGCCACACAAACCATACTGTATATTATTTTGTTTTCTTCCTGTTATGCCAGAAGAGCCATGTTTATTTACCTAATTTTGGACTGGTTTACGCAATAGGTTTTTAATAAACCAACTGAAAACTTAAACGGAAAGTGTTCATGTGACTACCTTCAACCAGCTGAGTGAGTCCACAATATATATAAACATTTACAATGTAATCCATAGTGTACAGCAGTGTTATGGATAATGTTGTAGATAGTGTTATAGATAATGTTGGTAATGTATAATGTAGCATGTGATAATGTAAAGTATTGTATAAGCTATACTGATGTAATGCATGATAGATAGATGTTGTAGTGTTTGCATAGAATGTAGGTGAAAGGTTACATCTGCCCAGCAACAGACAGCAGTGTCAGACACAGTTACATTTGGAACTAGCCCACAGGGGGAGGGCTTAGTGATAGGTAAAAAGGACTGCATTTCCTGGTTAGGAAGAGATAGCAGTTAGAGTCTGAAGAAGTAACAAATGTGCAGTGCTGCCAAGGGGTGATTCACAGCATAAAGAGATGTACGGACAGGGATAGTGAGATCCTGAAGAGAATTACTGACGAGACAGAGTTGCCTTCCACCTTAAAGGAGTCCTTGCATAGGACAATGTGCCACGAGAAACCTGAGAGCTTTCTAGTGTGGAAGGTATCTGACCTAAAGGGGACTGAGATTGTGGAACTAGTGGGGGTCCGGAGCAGTAGATCCAGGGCTTCCATAGTAATAGGAGGCAGAACTGCTGAGCGAGTAGAGAGAAACTTGCTGATCAGGACTGGGGCCTAGAAGATGGGTTGTGGTGGTGAAGTAGGGAAAAACAGTGTGTTTCCCTGGCCTTGGAGTAGACTACAATGGAAGTAAATGATGTGTGTGAAAATACTTTTCAGTGTGAAGGAAACATGCTTACAACTGTCTACCCGCTATCCTTTGTACATAACCCTTATCAAGATCAGTAAAGTACCCATGTGTGAATGGGATTCTACTTTATTAAACTGTGAAATTCGGGGTCCTGGCCAGCCAACACTATTGGGTTAAGGTGACCTGCATGGGCGCAAGGCCCTCACATTACCAACACCGTGCCAGAACCCATCTTTTCCTGTGAAGAGCCAAGGTGTTGTGAAGTAGCAGCTCGGCCATGGCTACTGCCCGTAGTCAATTTACACTGCTTTTATTTCAGTAAGGCCACATACACATGTTCAGTATTAGGTCAGTATTTGACATCAATATTAATA
Organism: Ranitomeya variabilis; assembly: GCF_051348905.1. Taxonomy (NCBI): domain Eukaryota; kingdom Metazoa; phylum Chordata; class Amphibia; order Anura; family Dendrobatidae; genus Ranitomeya; species Ranitomeya variabilis. The sequence continues at coordinate 955,630,763 of NC_135232.1, forward strand.
AGCCAAAACCAGGAGAGGGTGATAAATACAGAAGTGGTGCACAAGTGCCTATTATACTTTTCCTCTGGTTGTTCCCCTCCTGATTTTGGCTTACAAATACTGATGTAAAGTACTGACCAAATACTGAACATGTGATTGTGGCCTAAGATGTGTACACTGAACGCTTATTTCAGAAAGGCCATGTTCACACGTTTAGTATTTAGTCAATATTTTACATCAATATTTTCAAACCAAAAACAGGAGTGGAACAATTGCGATTGGAAAGGAAAAAAAATTGCAGCATGCTGTGATTGCATGCCAAATTCGGATCGCAATCAAACAGATAAGTCTATATATACATTACAGACCAAAAGTTTGGACACACCTTCTCATTTAAAGATTTTTCTGTATTTTCATGACTATGAAAATTCTACATTCACACTGAAGGCATCAAAACTATGAATTAACACATGAGGAATTATATACTTAACAAAAAAGTGTGAAACAACTGAAATTATGTCTTATATTCTAGGTTCTTAAAAGTAGCCACCTTTTGCTTTGATGACTGCTTTGCACACTCTTGGCATTCTCTTGATGAGCTTCAAGAGGTAGTCACCAGGAATGGTCTTCCAACAATCTTGAAGGAGTTCCCAGAGATGCTTAGCACTTGTTGGCCCTTTTGCCTTCACTCTGCGGTCCAGCTCACCCCAAACCATCTCGACTGGGTTCAGGTCTGGTGACTGTGGAGGCCAGGTCATCTGGTGTAGCACCCCATCACTCTCCTTTTTGGTCAAATAGCCCTTACACAGCCTGGAGGTGTGTTTGGGGTCATTGTCCTCTTGAAAAATAAATGATGGTCCAACTAAACGCAAACCGGATGGAATAGCATGGCGCTGCAAGATGCTGTGGTAGCCATGCTGGTTCAGTATGCCTTCAATTTTGAATAAATCCCCAACAGTGTCACCAGCAAAGCATCCCCACACCATCACACCTCCTCCTCCATGCTTCACAGTGGGAACCAGGCATGTATAGTCCATCCGTTCACCTTTTCTGCGTCGCACAAAGACACGGTGGTTGGAACCAAAGATCTCAAATTTTGACTCATCAGACCAGAGCACAGATTTTCACTGGTCTAATGTCCATTCCTTGTGTTCTTTAGCCCAAACAAGTCTCTTCTGCTTGTTGCCTCTCTTTAGCAGTGGTTTCCTAGCAGCTATGTTACCATGAAGGCCTGCTGCACAAAGTCTCCTCTTAACAGTTGTTGTAGAGATGTGTCTGCTGCTAAAACTCTGTGTGGCATTGACCTGGTCTCTAATCTGAGCTGCTGTTAACCTGAGATTTCTGAGGCTGGTGATTCGGATAAACTTATCCTCAGAAGCAGAGGTGACTCTTGGTCTTCCTTTCCTGGGGCGATACTCATGTGAGCCAGTTTCTTTGTAGCACTTGATGGTTTTTGCAACTGCACTTGGGGACACTTTCAAAGTTTGCCCAATTTTTCAGACTGACTGACCTTCATTTCTTAAAGTAATGATGGCCACTCGTTTTTCTTTACTTAGAATTTGTATTACGGCAAGAAAAAAGCAGCTAACAGTCTATTCAGTAGGACTATCAGCTGTGTATCCACCAGACTTCTGCACAACACAACTGATGGTCCCAACCCCATTTATAAGGCAAGAAATCCCACTTATTAAACCTGACAGGGCACACCTGTGAAGTGGAAACCATTCCGGTGACTACCTCTTGAAGCTCATCAAGAGAATGCCAAGAGTGTGCAAAGCAGTCATCAAAGCAAAAGGTGGCTACTTTGAAGAACCTAGAATATAAGACATAATTTCAGTTGTTTCACACTTTTTTGTTAAGTATATAATTCCACATGTGTTAATTCATAGTTTTGATGCCTTCAGTGTGAATGTACAATTTTCATAGTCATGAAAATACAGAAAAATCTTTAAATGAGAAGGTGTGTCCAAGCTTTTGGTCTGTACTCTAAGTCTATGGGTGCGTGTGAAACATTGCACTAATAAAAATAATAATAATAATAATAATAATAATAATAAAGGGTCCAGTAAACATGGACCTTCCCGGTCTGATAATATCAGCCCACAACTGTCTGCTATACCTTTGCTGGTTATCAAAAATAGGGGGAACCCCAGGTTGGTATTTTTCAATTATTTATTAGGTTAAACAAGGCTAAACACTAGTGATGAGCAAATATACTCGTTACTCGAGATTTCTCGAGCACGCTCAGGGGTCCTCCGAGTATTTTTTAGTGCTCGGAAATTTAGTTTTTATTGCCGCAGCTGAATGATTTACATCTGTTAGACAGCATAAGTACATGTGGAGATTCCCTAGCAACCAGGCAACCCCCACATGTACTTATGCTGGCTAACAGATGTAAATCATTCAGCTGCGGCAATAAAAACTAAATTTCCGAGCACTATAAAATACACGGAGGACACCCGAGCGTGCTCGGGAAATCTCGAGTAACAAGTATATTCGCTCATCACTACTAAACACCCTTTAGTGTCACATGAAAGACACTAAAGTGTGCAAGTTTATAATATGTACGGGGCTTGTGAAATTATAAATATGCAGGATATATATCTATCTAAAATAAATATGTATATCTATTATAGATCTTTTATCTTTCGATCATCTATCTGTATCTTTATATATGATTGCTTTATTATTTATAACAACTAGATTGAATTTACATAGAAAAAATCAAAGAGAGAAACATAATGATTAAATACCATTAAATACCAGTAAATAAATAATTAAATAGCAATAGTGCATGAAAATAATATATGGTATTTATTTAACATGTTTTATTATTAACCAAAATGTGAAAGCCATCCCACCTCGTCACTGCAACTGTAATTGGGACAGTCCTAACTCTAATATAAACCTTACCGTTTGTCAAGTGACATGCATGTGGATAAGGGCTGAGACGGACTGAGCCCAAATAGTGGACACACAGCCATGGGAGACCACATCAAAAATGCCCAGCTCAAAGGAAAGGCAGGCCACACATGATGCAAACAGGCAGAAAAAACCCGATATTGACATAAATGTGTGGCCTGCCTTCCTTTGAGCTGGGCATTATTGATGTGGTCTCCTGTGGCTGTGTGTCCATCATTTGGGCTCAGTCCATCTCAGCCCTTATCCACATGCATGTCACTTGACAAATTGTAAGGTTTTTAATATTAGAGTTAGGACTGTCCCAATTACGGTCACCGTGACGGGATGGCTTTCGCATTTTTTTGATTAAAAAAAACATGTTAACTAAATACCGTATATTATTTTCATGCACTATGCTATTTATATATGTACTGTAGGATATTTAATCTTTATGTTTCTGTCTTTGTTTTTTTCTGTTTAGTGACCAGTGTGAACATGCGCTTACACACTGCATGCACACCAATTTATATCCCAGTTCATGCAGTTTTTTTAAAAATTTACATAGAGTATTATAGTATGTAAAAGATGCATACGCATGATATATGGATGCTAGGCGAGAAAGAAACGCATGCTCGCATAGCACTCACATGACATACGGAATGACAAGCGCAGGACACTCGCCAACTTTTCTGGCTGAGAATCTGAGCAATTTTATATATGCAGATGTGAGCGAACCCTAAGATGAGTGTTTTTCTCAGGAAGATGTCTACATTGAGCATTTATTTCAGTAAGATGTCTACACTGATCGTTGTATTTTGACACATTGCTTTGAAACTAAGGGCTAGCTCACTTTGCATACTTTGTCTCCTGTTGACTCCTGCATTTTACATGAAAATGTGAATGGATCACAGCAAAAAAGAATACGTCTACCAGAACAATAATTTTCCATTTTCCCTGAATCCTTTCCTTTTTGTGAATAAATAATGAACTCAAGGACACCAAATACGTGCTTTTAAACTATATTTCAATGATACTTTAGCGGAGTAGCTGCATCAGCCTTGTGCACAGAAGTCACATAGCACATTAGTGTATGCTGCTGAGATGCTGATTATTGCACTACCTGAACTGAAAAGCGTGGTGGGTCTCCTCCTCTTGGTATTCCGTAACACTCCAGCCATGATATCACTGGATGTTTACACAGCTGGAAGGGAAGTGACCATGGAATTAGAAATGAGTCCACATGGACTAGTGTGAAAGTTTGTCACTGCAGTTCCCAAAATTGCATTTCTCCAATATTTAGGACATTGCCAGCAGACATGACATAGGCTTAAAAAAAAGAATGATTAAGAAAATGAGCTGACTGTGGGTGGCTTTTTATGAGGTCTAGAATTTGGAAACTGTATCAGGCATAAATATAATGAGCTTTACGCTTCACCAAGTTTTTGTTTGATTATAGTAGCATTCCAGGTTTAAAACGTTGCTGCTTTCTTCTAAAACAAGTGCCAGATCTGTCCACAGCCAGTGTGGTATGGCAGCTCGGCACCATTCACTTCCAGCTGGAACGTCAGACACACTTTATGGACCAGTACTGTTTCTGGAAGGAAGTAGCCATGGTTTTCTAAGCTTGGACAAATACTTTAAATGCAGCATCTGGCAGAGAATCACCCATGATCCTGGGATGTTCAAGAACGTCCTAACAGAGTCAGCAGCTGCACTGAGACACAGCTTGCTGCCATGCTCGGCCTGACATTCCATAGAAAAGGCAGAGATGTTTATTACAATATTCACAGCTCTGATCAAGCCCCGTGTATAAATTTTAGGAAGCACTTTATCCTCCCATCCTAGTGATCTTGTGATTGTTGTGTGCCGAAAAGGAGCAGGCACTGCTGGATAGGAGCATACTCAAATCAGCTCTTCAGTTCCAGGAGGAGGCTGAATTTACCCTGTTACTGGGACTGATATGTCAGTCCCAGTTACAGGGACAACTAGCAATAGAAAAAAAAAGTATTTTAAGGTTTTAACGCCCTCAAAGATCTTTTTTCACCTTGTGGGGAGCACAACATGCAAAATATATATATTATGTATATATATATATATATATATATATATATATATATATATATATATATTTATTTATGTATATATACATACAGTACAGACCAAAAGATTGGACACACCTTCTCATTTAAAGATTTTTCTGTATTTTCATGACTATGAAAATTGTAAATTCACACTGAAGGCTTCAAAACTATGAATTAACACATGTGGAATTATATACTTAACAAAAAAGTGTGAAACAACTGAAAATATGTCTTCTATTCTAGGTACCTCTTGAAGCTCATCAAGAGAATGCCAAGAGCGTGCAAAGCAGTCATCAAATCAAAAGGTAGCTACCGTATATACTCGAGTATAAGCCAAGATTTTCAGCCCACTTTTTTGGGCTGAAAGTGACCCTCTCGGCTTATACTCGAGTCAGTGTCGGTGTGGGGTCGGCGGGTGAGGGGCAGCGGCGGCTGTGATATACTCACCTGTTCCTGGCGCTGTCCCTGCATCTCCGATGGTCTCCGGGCAGCTCTTCCTGTGTTCAGTGGTCACGTGGTACCGCTCATTAAAGTCATGAATATGCACGCATATTCATGACTGTAATGTGCGGTACATGACCGCTGATGCCGCCGGCTCCCGGAGACCATCTGACAGTGAGACGCTGCCAGATAAGTGCAGCGCCCCAGAGTCCTGGTCGTTGCAGTACTGTGGCTCCGCCACTAAGGGGAGCTATGGTACGTCTGATGCCACTGAAGGAGTTCATCTGATCAGGTATCACAGACACCAATACATTTCACCGCCGGGCCTCCAGGGGGAGCTAAGGGTTCTATTCATTAGGCCACTCCTCACACACTGGTAAAACTGGGGGTCAGGCAGGAAGTTAGACAGAAAGCTGACTGGGTTGGAGCCAGGCAACACCTTGTGGCAGAGGGTGTTGCGGGAGAAGATTCGGTAGGGTCTCTGTCAGGAGTGGGATCCTGACAGAGACTTGGCAACTAGAGAGAACGTAACGGGACCGTGCCTGCTCAGTATAGCGACGGTGCCCAAGGAAGGATTGGAAGCGAGATAGATTGTGCTGAGTGAGAAACGAGATCAAAGCAACAAGGAGAATACCAGTAGGGGTCGTGCTGTAAGATCGAGGCAACATTCTACTGAGGCGCACAACCGGCGGCCGGAACGCCGAGGGAGTATTACAATATTCAGCTTCAAGCAATACTCTAAACAGCGGCAGGACAGTCAGTCTAAGGCGGGCTGTCTCACCTAAATCACCTATGCAGTCTTGGGGGGCAACTTGTGGAGAGGGGCGACTCTAGGGTCCCGGAAGAGCTCCGAGCCTACCCGTCAAACGGGTGCCGTTCTAACCGTAACATCAGGGAGGAACGGAGAATTAGCAGAACATCATCTAATTGAGTTGTGAGGGAACTTAAGAAACGGACACAACAGTTGTGGGGACTTTCCGTAAGCACAGCAGAGAAGGACCGCAACACATAGCGCTAGAAGGAAGGCACAGATTTCCACCTGTTAAGAGAACTCTGGAGGTGCCATTGGACCGGCCGGACTTGCGTAGCCTGGTTATCCGGATTCCGGACTGAGGACCCAGAGATCTTCAGTAAAGAGGTAAAGAGACTGCAACTTGGTGTCCTCGTTATTTACTGCACTGCACCACTACAGCATCACCACCACCATCATTTATTATATCCTTCCACTGTGCGCCCCTCGGCAGGGCCACGGACCGGGGCCTAGCCACCGTGACAACCCCAGAGCAGACACTCACAGGCCCGGTACCGGGTACCCCTCGGCCCTGCGGCGGTGGGGGCGCTGCAAATTTGGCGTCACGAACAGGATCTACTTAAGCCTGAAGAATCAGGTCATGTGTGCCTTGGAACTGTGATTTATTATACTTGGAACTGTGATTTATTGTGCTTGGACTGTACTTTATTGCAAAGACTGTGGATTGTCACTTGCCGCCAAAAGTTCGCGCCAAAACCGCCGCCATTACAGCGCTAAGGAGAGCGCAGGAGAAGAAGAAGGGCGTGGAAGTGGGCGTGAACAAGCTGAAGAGCGCGAAAGACAATGGCCACCCAGTCTAAATATCTCGGCCCCTTGAGGACGTGTCCGTCAGCAGCCGAGATCCGCCTCCTGATCCTCAATGGTGGGCAGAGACAGAGAAAACGAAACCGCCCACGAAGGAGAGAGCGGGAAAAGGACCAGGAAGAAGAAGTCAACGACATGGAGGATGCCATGGCCAGCCGCCTGGAGCCGGAACGTGGGGTCGGAGCCGAGGACTCCCCCAGCTACCCGAAGAGGCACCGCAGCCAGACCTCCATAGCTGACGCTGACCTCCTGCAGACCGGAGCGGACGAGCTGACCCACCAACTCCTGCAGACGCAGCTGAGCACTGAGGCCGGGTGGAAGAAGACCACCATCGGGAGCCTTACCAGACGCCTGTCGGCAGCCTCGCTTGGCCCGAAGCTGGAAAGCAAGGCCCTGCCGGAAAGCGGTATGCTGCATGCAGAGATGACAACGCCGCAGCACAAGGCCCCGCAACCAGCGTTCCAGACCCCAGCGGAGACGGAGCAGACCGGCATCGGAGGGACCGCATCTGAAGCAGGTATGAAAGACGACCCTGCCCCGACGACCGACACCACTCCAGTGACTGCTAGTGCCACAGCTGCTGACTCCGTTCCAGTGACTGATCTTGCAGCAGCCGCTACCTCTGCTGCAGCAAATGTCCATACTCAAGCTGCGCAGACCTCCATCGTCGCGCATGATTTAACCGTACATGAAAGACGGATTAACGGCGTTTGTCCAGCACTGGGTGTAGCCCTGGACCTCACTTTTCCCAGGCCAGAAAGGGTTAAGTGCCAGGTGCAGTCCTGGAAGCCATCCAACTAAACCTCGGAAACCTGAAACTGTACATAGTTAACTGTTTGTTTCCCTGCTTTTTGCTACTAATACCCGACCTGGGTTATTCTTAAAGGGATCCCTTAGTTTACCCGGGATCCCTATTGCTTTTATTTTTGGTTTTATTTTCCTTTTGCTCCTTGTTTACCCAAGTTTACAAAGAACTGCCGCAATCATGAACAGTGCATGATACAAACTTTTTGTAAATAGTTTGCACCTTATTAAAGGTGCTCCCTACTGGTTTTACTTCAAAAAGGACTCTTCGTGAAGATACCACACTGGAACCTTTGCTGAGTATGGACTGGTAGCTTGAGAAGATATGCTACCTCATAAAGACTTGGTCCCCTCTTAAAGGGGATGTCCATTAGTTGCACTTAAAGAATGGTATTGCTTTAAGACTGACAGATAGCAATAATGTCTTGACAAAAAGAAAGTGATGATAATGTTTGCATGAGAAAGTTATGTGTATTTAACAAGTTAATTGTGAAAAATGTTTGATAATGTTGATAGAAGAATGAGGACAGAGAGTGAACCCGTATGGGGTTAGTTAGTGAGTCCTCTTAGGAGCCTTGAAGAAATGGCTCATTGATCCTAAACTGAAAGTAATGTTATGTTCTATACTATGTATAGTAGTTGAAAAGACAGAAGGCTCGGGCTGAAAGGAGCGGTCCTGTAAGAAAGGAGAGGCAGTAGGTCTGGTGCCCTTAGGACAGGCGGTCCTGCAGATTTAAAGAAGGAGAATGTAAAAGTTAAATTGCCTTATAATGTGATTATAAGAAGGTCTTTAGCGGATTTAGAGTGTACGTCCTTAAAGGCAATGTTAAATTATTGTTCAAGAATTTGTACTAAGTAGAATACCCGGTTGGGTAAGAAAAGTTATTTATAGCATGTTGCTATGATATTTAACCATGTTTGTAACGTTCAAGTGTCCTCACCTCCCATAAAGGGAATCTCTGTTCAAATATACTTATTGTTATTGCACTCAACAAAATTGTATGTCTTTTTGCTAAATTGTATTGTTGTTTTCTTCCCAGTCCCGGAGTACTGGATTTAACCAGGGGGGAGTGCAGCGCCCCAGAGTCCTGGTCGTTGCAGTACTGTGGCTCCGCCACTAAGGGGAGCTATGGTACGTCTGATGGCACTGAAGGAGTTCATCTGATCAGGTATCACAGACACCAATACATTTCACCGCCGGGTCTCCAGGGGGAGCTAAGGGTTCTATTCATTAGGCCACTCCTCACACACTGGTAAAACTGGGGGTCAGGCAGGAAGTTAGACAGAAAGCTGACTGGGTTGGAGCCAGGCAACACCTTGTGGCAGAGGGTGTTGCGGGAGAAGATTCGGTAGGGTCTCTGTCAGGAGTGGGATCCTGACAGAGACTTGGCAACTAGAGAGAACGTAACGGGACCGTGCCTGCTCAGTATAGCGGCGGTGCCCAAGGAAGGATTGGAAGCGAGATAGATTGTGCTGAGTGAGAAACGAGATCAAAGCAACAAGGAGAATACCAGTAGGGGTCGTGCTGTAAGATCGAGGCAACATTCTACTGAGGCGCACAACCGGCGGCCGGAACGCCGAGGGAGTATTACAATATTCAGCTTCAAGCAATATAAACAGCGGCAGGACAGTCAGTCTAAGGCGGGCTGTCTCACCTAAATCACCTATGCAGTCTTGGGGGGCAACTTGTGGAGAGGGGCGACTCTAGGGTCCCGGAAGAGCTCCGAGCCTACCCGTCAAACGGGTGCCGTTCTAACCGTAACATCAGGGAGGAACGGAGAATTAGCAGAACATCATCTAATTGAGTTGTGAGGGAACTTAAGAAACGGACACAACAGTTGTGGGGACTTTCCGTAAGCACAGCAGGGAAGGACCGCAACACATTAGCGCTAGAAGGAAGGCACAGATTTCCACCTGTTAAGAGAACTCTGGAGGTGCCATTGGACCGGCCGGACTTGCGTAGCCTGGTTATCCGGATTCCGGACTGAGGACCCAGAGATCTTCAGTAAAGAGGTAAAGAGACTGCAACTTGGTGTCCTCGTTATTTACTGCACTGCACCACTACAGCATCACCACCACCATCAATTATTATATCCTTCCACTGTGCGCCCCTCGGCAGGGCCACGGACCGGGGCCTAGCCACCGTGACAACCCCAGAGCAGAGACTCACAGGCTCGGTACCGGGTACCCCTCGGCCCTGCGGCGGTGGGGGCGCTGCATAAGTATATCAGGGGAGGGGGAGCATTGCGCGATAGTCACCTGTCCCCCGTTCCATCGCTGCGCGCTGCTTTGTCTTCCGTCCTCTGGCTGTGACTGTTCAGATCAGAGGGCGCGATGACACGATTAGTGTGCGCGCCGCCCTCTGCCTGAACAGTCAGTGCAGAGGATAGAAGACAGAGCAGCGCGCAGCGATGGAATGTGGAAGGTGACTATCGCAAGTGCCGGGGGCCTGAGCGAAGAGAGGTGAGTATGTGATTTTTTTTTATTTTAATCGCAGCACCAGCAAATGGGGCAAATGTGTGGAGCATCTTATGGGGCATGATGTGTGGAGCATCTCATGTGGCCCCTAATGTGTGGAGCATCTCATGTGGCCTTTAATGTGTGGAGCATCTCATGTGGCCCCTAATGTGTGGAGCATCTCATTGGGCCCCTAATGTGTGGAGCATCTCATGGGGCCCCTAATGTGTGGAGCATCTCATGTGGCCCCTAATGTGTGGAGCATCTCATGGGGCCCCTAATGTGTGGAGCATCTCATGGGGCCCCTAATGTGTGGAGCATCTCATGTGGCCCCTAATGTGTGGAGCATCTCATGTGGCCCCTAATGTGTGGAGCATCTCATGGGGCCCCTAATGTGTGGAGCATCTCATGTGGCCCCTAATGTGTGGAGCATCTCATGTGGCCTTTAATGTGTGGAGCATCTCATGTGGCCCCTAATGTGTGGAGCATCTCATTGGGCCCCTAATGTGTGGAGCATCTCATGGGGCCCCTAATGTGTGGAGCATCTCATGTGGCCCCTAATGTGTGGAGCATCTCATGGGGCCCCTAATGTGTGGAGCATCTCATGGGGCCCCTAATGTGTGGAGCATCTCATGTGGCCCCTAATGTGTGGAGCATCTCATGTGGCCCCTAATGTGTGGAGCATCTCATGGGGCCCCTAATGTGTGGAGCATCTCATGGGGCCCCTAATGTGTGGAGCATCTCATGGGGCCCCTAATGTGTGGAGCACCTCATGGGGCCCCTAATGTGTGCAGCATCTCATGGGGCCCCTAATGTGTGGAGCATCTTATGGGGCATAATATGAGGAGCATCTCATGGGGCCCCTAATGTGTGGAGCATCTCATGGCGCCCCTAATGTGTGGAGCATCTCATGTGGCCCCTAATGTGTGGAGCATCTCATGGGGCCCCTAATGTGTGGAGCATCTCATGGGGCCATAATGTGTGGAGCATCTTATGGGGCCATTATTAACCTTTGTGCAGGATTATATGGGGCGTACTTTGTATGGAGCATCTTATGGGGCCCTTCATGATCTGTATGGAACATTATATGGGGCTCCTGATTCAATATGGATATTCAATAAGTTTTCCCAGTTTTTTGTGGCAAAATTTGGGGGGTCGGCTTATACTCGGGTCGGCTTATACTCGAGTATATATGGTACTTTGAAGAACCTAGAATATAAGACATATTTTCAGTTGTTTCACACTTGTTTGTTAAGTATATCATTCCACGTGTGTTAATTCATAGTTTTGATGCCTTCACTGTGAATGTACAATTTTCAGTCATGAAAATACAGAAAAATCTTTAAATGAGGTGTGTCCAAACTTTTGCTTTGTACTGTATATATATATATATATATATATATATATATATATATATATATATATATATATACACACACACACACACACACACACACACACACACACACACACACACACACACACACACACACACACACACACACACACACGCTTCTCAAAAAAATAAAGGGAACACTATAATACCACATCCTAGATATCGCTTAATTAAATATTTCATTTGCAAATGTTTATTCATTACATAGTGGAATGTGTTGAGAACAATAAAACATAAAAATGATCAATGTAAGTCCAAATGAACATCCTATGGAGGTCTGGAATGATACTCAAAATCAAAGTGGAAAATCAAATTACAGGCTGATCCCACTTCAGTGGAAATGCCTCAAGACAAGGAAATGATGTTCAGTTGTGTGTGTGGCCTCCATGTGCCTGTATGATCTCCCTACTTTGCCTGGGCATGCTCCTGATGAGGCAGCGGGTGGTCTCCTGAGGGATCTCCTTCCAGACCTGTATTAAAGCATCCACCAACTCCTGGAAAGTCTGTGGTTCAACGTGACATTGGTGGATGGTGCGAGACATGATGTCCCAGATGTGTTCAATCCAATTCAGGTCTGGGGAACAAGCGGGCCAGTCCATAGCTTCAATGCCTTCATCTTGCAGGAACTGATGACACACTCCAACCACATGAGGTCGGGAATTGTCCTGCATTAGGAGGAACCCAGGGCCAACCGCACCATATATGGTTTCACAAGTGGTCTGAGGATCTCATCTCGGTACCTAATGGCAGTCAAACTACCTCTGGCGAGCACATGGAGGGCTGTGCGCCAGTGGCAAATTTTCCAATACTGGTGCTCAGTGGCGAATGCCAATCGTCCTGCACATTGTTGGGCTGTGAGCACAACCCCCATCTGTGGATGTTGGGCACTCAGACCATCCTCATGGAGTCGGTTTCTAACCGTTTGTGTAGACACATGCACTTTTGTGGACTGCTGGAGGTCATTTTTCAGGGCTCTGGCAGTGCTCCTCCTGTTCCTCCTTACACAAAGGCTGAGGTAGCGGTCCTGCTGCTGGGTTGTTGCCCGTCTATGGCCCGCTCCATGTCTCCTGGTGTACTGGCCTGTCTCCTGGTAGCGCCTCCAGCCTCTGGACACTACGCTGACAGACACAGCAAACCGTCTTGCCACAGCTCGCATTGATGTGCCATCCTGGATGGGCTGCACTACCTGAGCCACTTGTGTGGGTTGTAGAGTCCATCTCATGCTACCACGAGTGTGAAAGCACAACCAACATTCAAAAGTGACCAAAACATCAGCCAGAAAGCATTGGTACTGAGATGTGGTCTGTGGTCTCCACCTGCAGAACTACTCCTTTATTGAGTGTGTCTTGATAATTGCCAATAATTTCCATCTGTTGTCTATTCCATTTGCACAACAGCATGTGAAATTGATTGTCAAACAGTGTTGCTCCCAAGTGAAGTTTTATTTCACAGAAGTTTGATTTACTTGGAGTTATATTCTGTTGTTTAAGTGTTCCCTTTTTTTGAGCAGTATAATATATATATATACACATATGGAGCGCCCCCAGACGCAGGGCCGCGGGGTACTCGGTACCGGGCCTCTCTGTTTCGGTCCTGGGGTTGTCACGGTGGCTAGACCCGGTCCGTGACCCTGCTAAGGTGCGTCCAATGAAAAGGTGTGATGGTGGTGCGTGGTGCAGGTCGCGATGAATAACGAGGACCCAGGGTTGCAGTCTCTTTACTGAAGGCTTCAGGATCCTCAATCCAGAGCACTGCTAACAGGGCTGGCTGAGACCGGCCGGTCCGAAGGCACATCCAGAGTTCCCTTTGCAGGTGGAAATCAGTGCCTACCTTCTAGCACCTGTGTGTTGTTGTTCTTCCCTGCTGAGCACCACGGGATAGTCCTCACAACTGCTGTCTGTTTCTGATGTTCTCTCTCTCTCCGTCCCCCAGATGATATGGCTAGGACGCACCCGTATGACGGGGTAGGCCTGGAGTTATTCTGGGACCCTAGAGACGCCCCTCTCCCACAATTGCCTCCTTTGTCTTCGTAGGAGATTTAGGTGAGACAGCCAACCTATAGTTAACTGTCCTGCCGCTGTTTGAAGTAATACGTAGAGTCCCTTACTTCCTCGGTGCTCCGGCCACCGGCTACGTGCCTCAGAAGGATGTTGCCACGGTCTTAAAAGCATGACTCCTTCTGGTTATATCTCCTCTGCGCTGTGATTTCGCTTCTCACTTCTCTGCAATATACTCCGCTTTCGTGTCCTTTCTTAGGAGTCTGCCGCTGTAACACTCAAGCACGGCTCCGTAACGTTCTGTCTGTCCTAGGCCGCTGTCAGGATCCCACCCCTGACAGGACCTCTCTCCAGCTCTCCCTAGCTGCTTTCTCCCTGACTTCCTGTCCAACCCCCAGTTTTACCAAAGTGTGAGGAGTGGCCTAATAGAGCCACCCCCCTGGTGGCCGGAGTGTGGAGTGTAGTGTGTGTCTGTGATACTTGGTCAGGTGAACTCTTTTAGTGCAATCAGACGTAACATCACTCCCCTTAGTGGCAGAGCGACATTACTGCAACGACCAGGACACTGTGGCGCTGCACTCCCCCCCCCATCCCCCCCCCCCCCCCCCCCGGTTAAATCCAGTACTCACGGACTGAGAAAAGAAAAACAACATTACATGTTATTAGAAAACAGACAAAATTTTTGAAACACTATAAACAAGTAAATGCTATGAACAAGTGAATTTATAACAGTGCTTCCCTTTATGGGAGGTGAGGACGCTTGAACGTTGCAAAAGTTTCGTCATGCACAGTTCATGACTCTCAGTTCAGTGGTTGAAACTTTAAAACAGCAGGGACCCCGGGTAAACAAAGGGGTCCCTTTTGAGAGTTTTGGAGCAATTCACTGTCCATTGCTCCGTTGTCCATTTTTTTAAAAACTTTTAACAAAGATATTTACACAAATACAATTAGCAACTTTAGTTAATACCTCCAAGTTTTGTAGCAAAGGGGAGTTTGATTCTTGGTGCTACGTGTAGACCTCTGTAGTGCAGGGGTTGCTATTGGCCTAGCAGGGCTCGCTATGCTCGCTACCACTGGTGTAGTGCACTGCCTTCTAGCTTCGCTTCTAGTGAGTCTGGGTAGCACTGGCATGCTGGATCTCTCAGAGCTGCTGCTACCAACAGTGGGTACGGCAGATTCGCCGATAGCCGAGGGAGGGTCCGACGGTGGGCATGGCATCGTCCGGTGGGGTCTGTGGTGATTGCGGGTCCGGAGGATCTGGCACCACGTCTAGTTCAGGCGGGTTCGGTTGACGAAACGTTAAGACAGGTACCACGATGGCCTGATTTATTTGAGTCCAAGACTGGGGAAAATCGCCAAGAACAGTGTGCATCATCTTCTCCTCTTCTACAGGTGGAGAGGCTCTTGGATGTTTCCTTCTCCCTCAACTTATCAGGGCTTACCTTAAGGTGGTCTCTGGATATTGCCGTTGAGGTTTCCCCTCCATCTTTGCTGATGAGACAGACTTTAATATTGTCGAAATCAGACGGCAGGATGGTATACGGTTCTGCTTCCCATTGGTCGTCAAGCTTGTGTAGCCTTCTCTTCCGCTTGAGTACCTGCTCACCGGGTGGCAAGGGAATCGCAGGAGCATGCTGGTTGTAGTCCCTTTCCTGTTTTTGCCTGGCCTGAGTGAGACTTCTTTCCATGCATTCCTGTATTTTGCGGTACCTTTGCTGCCTCTCCGTATCCCAATCGGCATCCGGCGAGGTATCTTCGGGGGTTAGAACCCCCATGTCCAGATCAACGGGCAACTTGCTGGACCTTCCTCGCATCAGGTACGCCGGAGTGCAGTTAGTAGAATTCACTGGGATGTGGTTGTACATGTCTACCAGGTCGGGCAACTTTGTTGGCCACAAATTCCGTTCTTCTACAGGCAAGGTCTTCAATAAGTCGATCACCACTTGGTTCATCTTTTCACACATCCCGTTGGTTTGTGGGTGGTACGGTGTGGTTCTGATCTTCTTACACCCGTACAGATTGCAGAACTCCTGGAACACCTCCGCTTCAAACGCTGGTCCCTGATCGGTCAGTACCTTCTCTGGGTACCCGTGGGGCCTACAGAAGTACTGCTGGAAGGTCTTGGCGGCCGTCCTGGCCGTTAGATCCTTGACAGGTACAACCACCAGAAACCTGGAGTAGTGATCCACGATGGTGAGAGCATAAATATAGCCCGACCGGCTAGGCGTCAGCTTCACGTGGTCTAGCGCGACCAGTTCTAACGGCCGTTTGGTGATGATGGGCTGCAAAGGAGCCCGTTGGCTGTCACGGTCCTTCCTGCGTAGGCTGCAAGGGCCACACTCCCGACACCACTTCTCGATGGCTCTTTTCATGCCAATCCAATAGAATCTCCCTCGGAGTAGTCTCTCCAACTTCCTCCACCCGAAGTGTCCAGCCCCATCGTGGTATGCTCCCAGAACCATTGGTGCATCTTGCCTGGGAACCACTATCTGCCACACCAATTCATGAGTGCGGGGGTCAATACTTCTTCGGCACAGCTTACCATCGTGAATAAAGTTTGCTTCTCCCCTTCCACAGCTGTTGGGTTTCTTGTGGGTCATCCGGGCCGGGATGCAAACCTGCCTCCGTCAGGAGCTCTTTCACCTGACGGACCGCAGGGTCACCATCCTGGGTCTCTGCCCACCCGTGGTGGGGCAGGGGATTCAGCGTGGCATCCTGGTTGTTTCCGTGCTTGTTCTTCACATGATGGGAGCACTGAGTGGCTTTGGGGCGATGGAAAGCGGGCAGCTCTAATTCTTCAAGTGCCTCCGGGTCCTCCCCTGTTTCTGGCAAATTGGGCATCCGGGACAAGGCATCGGCATTCGCATTCTTGCGTCCTGCCCGGTACTTGATGGTGAAGTCGTAATTGGACAGCCGGGCCATCCACCGCTGTTCCAAGGCCCCGAGTTTTGCTGTGTCCAAGTGTGTTAGTGGATTGTTATCCATGAAGACGGTGAATTTTGCTGAAGCCAGGTAGTGCTTGAACCTCTCTGTCACTGCCCAAATGATGGCGAGGAATTCCAGCTTGAAGGAACTGTAGTTGTCAGGGTTCCTTTCTGTGGGACGAAGTTTCCTACTGGCGTAAGCGATTACCCTTTCCTTGCCTTTCTGGACCTAGGACAACACAGCTCCCAGTCCTACGTTGCTGGCATCCGTATACAGTACAAACGGCTGATCATATTCAGGGTAGGCCAGTACCTCTTCTCCCGTCAGCGCCATCTTCAAGCAAGTGAATGATCCTTCCAGTCCTTCGTTCCAATCAAATGGGGTATTCTTCCCCTTGGTCTTCTTGGATTGGCCCACCAACAGATCTTGCAATGGCGCAGCCTTCTTGGTGAAGTCCTTGATGAACCTCCTGTAATAGCCTACCAACCCGAGGAACTGCCGGACTTCATGGAGGTTGCTGGGTTTCGGCCAGTCCTTAATCACCGTAACCTTGTCGGGGTCTGGGGCCACTCCTTCAGCACTCACCACATGGCCTAGATACTGCACTTTGGGTTTCAGCAGGTGGCATTTGGATGGTTTCACCTTCAAGCCAAAGTTGGACAGGGCTTCAAACACCTCAGCCAGGTGCTTCAGATGGTCTTCATAGGTCTTAGAGAAGACAATGCAGACATCCAGATACAGCAGTACGGTTTCAAAGTTCTTGTGCCCCAGACAGCACTCCATCATCCTCTGAAATGTCCCCGGGGCATTGCATAATCCGAAGGGCATGTAGTTAAAGGCCGTCTTCTCCTTGTCTGCCTCCGCTACGGGAACCTGCCAGTACCCACTGGTGAGATCCAAGGTAGAGAAGTAGTTAGCAGATTTTAAAGCGGCCAGGGACTCCTCTATCCTGGGCAGTGGGTATGAATCTTAATGTGTAATGCGATTTAACTGCCTATAATCCACACACATTCTCATTGTGCCATCTTTCTTCTTAATGAGGATTAATGGAGCTGCCCAGGGGCTACAACTGTCCCTCACTACCCTAGCCTCCTTCATCTCTCGCAACATGTCCTTGGCGTACTGATAATGAGCTGGGGGTACAGGACGGTATCTCTTTTATGGGTCGGTTATCCCCTGTGGGGATATGATGTTGGATCCCTTTTACCTGCCCAAAATCTAGGGGGTGTTTGCTAAAGACCCGCTCGTACTCATGAACCACCCTGTAAGCCCCGTTTCTGGTGAGGTGGGGTAGAGTCAGTGCCCACGTGTAATTCCCAACACCAATCCTTCGGTTGCCCTGCAGAACCGTTCTCCGCCGGATTGGATGGGACCAAGGGCCCAGGTGCCTGTACCTCACTACTATTAACAATAAACAGTTTGGCAAGTGTGGCATATTTGGCTAGCTGGACTTCTTCCTCCCCTCAATTGAGAACACATACTGGCACCCTCCCCTTGCGGAGGTCAACCACCCCTCTGGCTGTCAGGAGGGTAGGCCTATTATCCAAATATACAGGTTCTACCAGGGCCTGATAGTCTTTACCCCTGAGGCCTATGGCTGCCCGACACCAGATTAACATTTCACTCCTGGGGGGTATCGCAATGGGGTTTGAATCACTCACTGTGACACAACCAATTTCACCACCAGTCAACTCCACCTGTTGTCTTTGCATCAGGGCCCTGATTTCTTTTTGCAGGGCACATTGTTCGCTGTAGCCAGCTGTTTCTGCTACCTGTTGTAATAGGACAATAATTTCTGCAAGACAATTTTCTATAACATTAGTACCAATGGTCATCATGGGATTACATTCACGGCGGTCAATATCAACAATTACAATCCCTTGGGCTTTCAATTCCACCCGCCCCACTTTGATGGTGACCTCTTTATACCCCACTTGTGGCAATGGCTGACCATTACTGGCTATTATGGTGAAATCGTCATCGGGGCCACGAGTAATATCGGTGTCTTCCCAATACCGTTTATAAAGCACGTAAGGCATAGTCGTCACCTGAGAACCACATTCAAGAAGTTTATTAACCCTTCAGGTGTTTCACAGGAAGTTTTGGAATGTTTAAAAAAAAAATGAACATTTAACTTTTTTTCACAAAAAATTTACTTCAGCTCCAATTTGTTTTATTTTACCAAGGGTAAAGGCCCCGTCTCACTAAGCGATTTACCAACGATCACGACCAGCGATACGACCTGGCCGTGATCGTTGGTAAGTCGCTGTGTGGTCGCTGGGGAGCTGTCACACAGACAGCTCTCTCCAGCGACCAACGATCAGGGGAACGACTTCGGCATCGTTGAAACTGTCTTCAACGATGCCGAAGTCCCCCTGCAGCACCCGGGTAACCAGGGTAAACATCGGGTTACTAAGCGCAGGGCCGCGCTTAGTAACCCGATGTTTACCCTGGTTACCAAAAAAAACAAACAGTACATACTCGCCTTTCGGTGTCCAGGTCCCTCGCCGTCTGCTTCCTGCTCTGACTGAGATCCGGCCGTACAGTGAGAGCAGAGCGCAGCGGTGACGTCACTGCTGCGCTCTCACTTCTCACTGTACGGCGGCAGTCAGTGAGAGCAGGAAGCAGACGGCAAGGGACCTGGACACCGAAAGGCGAGTATGTATTGTTTGTTTTTTTTTGTAACCAGGGTAAACATCGGGTTACTAAGCGCGGCCCTGCGCTTAGTAACCCGATGTTTACCCTGGTTACCAGTGAAGACATCGCTGGATCCGTGTCACACACACCGATTCAGCGATGTCAGCGGGGCCTCAACGACCAAAAAAAGGTCCAGGCCATTCCGACACGACCAGCGATCTCACAGCAGGGGCCTGATCGCTGGTACGTGTCACACATAGCGAGATCGCTATGGAGGTCGCTGTTGCGTCACAAAACTTGTGACTCAGCAGCGATCTCGCTAGCGATCTCGCTATGTGAGACGGGGCCTTAACAGGAGAAATTGGACCACAAAAGTTGTTGTGCTATTTGTCCTGAGTACGCTGATACCCTATATGTGGGGGTAAACCACTGTTTGGGTGCATGGCAGAGCCCGGAAGGGAAGGAGCGCCGTTTGACTTTTCAATGCAAAATTGACAGGAATTGAGATGGGACGCCATGTTGAGTTTAGAGAGCCACTGATGTGCCTAAACATTGAAACCCCCCACAAGTGACACCTTTTGGAAAGTAGACCCCCTAAGGAACTTATCTAGATGTGTTGAGAGCTTTGAACCCCCAAGTGTTTCACTACAGTTTATAACGCAGAGCCGTGAAAATAAAAATTCTTTTTTTTTTCCACAAAAATTATTTTTTAGCCCCCAGTTTTGTATTTTCCCAAGGGTAACAGGAGAAATTGGACCCCAAAAGTTGTTGTCCAATTTGTCCTGAGTACGCCGATACCCCATATGTGGGGGGAACCACCGTTTGGGCGCATGGCAGAGCTCAAAAGGGAAGGAGCGCCATTTGGAATGCAGACTTAGATGGATTGGTCTGCAGGCGTCACGTTGCATTTGCAGAGCCCCTGATGTACCTAAACAGTAGAAACCCCCTAAGGAACTTATCTACATGTGTTGTGAGAACTTTGAACCCCCAAGTGTTTCCCTACAGTTTATAACGCAGAGCCGTGAAAATAAAAAATCATTTTTTTCCCACAAAAATGTTTTTTTTTTAGCCCCAAATTTTTATTTTCCCAAGAGTAACAAGAGAAACTGGACCCCAAAAGTTGTTCCAATTTGTCCTGAGTACGCTGATGCCCCATATGTTGGGGTAAACCCGTTTGGGCGCACGGGAGAGTTCAGAAGGGAAGGAGCACTCTGTTTTACTTTTTCAACGCAGAATTGGCTGGAATTGAGATCAGATGCCATGTCGCGTTTGGAGAGCCCTGATGTGCCTAAACAGTGGAAACCCCCAATTGTAACTGAAACCCTAACCCAAACACACCCCTAACCCTAATCCCAACCACACCCCTAACCCCAACCACACCCCTAGCCCCAACACACCCCTAACCCTAATCCCAACCCTAACCACACCCCTAACCCTGACACACCCCTAACCCTTATCCCAACCGCAAATGTTATCCAAACCCTAAATTTAGCCCCATCCTAACAGTAGCCCTAACCCTAACTTTAGCCCCAACCCTAACTTTAGCCCCAACCCTAACTTTAGCCCCAACCCTAACTTTAGCCCCAGCCCTAATTGTAGCCCCAACCCTAGCCCCAACCCTAACACTAACCCTAGCCCTAATGTGAAAATGGAAATAAATACAATTTTTTAATTTTGTTATTTTTCCCTAACTAAGGGGGTCATGAAGGGGGGGTTGATTTACTTTTATAGCGGGTTTTTTAGCGGATTTTTAGGATTGGCAGCTGTCACACACTAAAAGACGCTTTTTATTGCAAAAAATAGTTTTTGCGTCTCCACATTTTGAGAGCTATAATTTTTCCATATTTTGGTCCACAGAGTCATGTGAGGTCTTATTTTTTGCGGGACGAGTTGACGTTTTTATTGGTACCATTTTCTGGCACATGACATTTTTTGACCGCTTTTTATTACGATTTTTGTGAGGCAGAATGACCAAAAACCAGCCATTCATGAATTTCTTTTGTGGGGGGCGTTTATACCGTTCCATGTTTGGTAAAATTGATAAAGCAGTTTTATTCTTCAGGTCAGTACGATTACAGCGATACCTCATTTATTTTTTTATGTTTTGGCGCTTTTATACGATAAAAATTATTTTATAGAAAAAATTATTATTTTTGCATCTCTTTATTCTGAGGACTATAACTTTATTTTTTCGCTGATGCTGTATAGCGGCTCGTTTTTTGCGGGACAAGATGACGTTTTCAGTGGTACCATGGTTATGAAGAGTTTTTTTTTTGCCTCGTTTTTTTTTTTTTTACGGTGTTCACTGAAGGGGTTAACTAGTGGGACAGTTTTATAGGTCGGGTCATTACGTAGGCGGCAATTCTAAATATGTGTACTTTTATTGTTTTTTTTATTTAGATAAAGAAATGTATTTATGGGAACAATATTTTTTTTTCTTTATTTAGGAATTATTATTTTTTTTTACCCATCTTAATATTTTTTTTTACATTATCACATTGTCTCAGGGGGGACATCACTATATAGTGACAGATCGCTGATCTGACACTTTGCAGAGCACTGTGTCAGATCAGCGATTTGACAGGCAATGCTCCAGGCTGAGCAGGCGCTTGTAAGCCACCTCCCTGCAGGACCCGGAAGTAGCGCCGCGGCCATTTTGGATCAGGGGCCTGCAGGGAGGAGACCCTCGGTACAAGGTGAGCACATCGCCTTGTACCGAGGGTCTCAGGGAAGCCCGCAGGGAGCCCCTTCCCTGCACGATGCTTCCCTATGCCCCCGGAACGCTGCTATATTTGATCACAGTGTGCCGGGGGTTAATGTGCCAGGAGCGGTCCGTGACTGCTCCTGGCACATAGTGCCGGATGTCAGCTGCGATAGTCAGCTCACGGGGGGAGCGCGGCTGATTGCATATGACGTACTATCCCGTCACTGGGAATTAAGTCCCAGGTCACCTCGACGGGATAGTACGTCATATGGGATTAAGGGGTTAAAACAGTATCCTCAAAAAGTAAAATAAATACATGACTGCAGTAATAATATCCCTTAATTAGCCCCTATGGTAATAGTATCCCCCATCCTGGCCCCCGTGTGTCTCATTCTTGGCTCCAGCCATATGTTCTCCCATCCTGCCCTCATCAGTAACCATTCTGCCCCATCTGTCTCCAACATGCCCCATCATCCTGCCCTTTGTCTCCATTCTTGCCCCGTGTCTCCATTCTTGCCCCGTCTCTATTCTTCCCCCTGTGTCGCTTTCAATAATAAAAAACCTTTCTTCTTACCTTGCCGCGCTCCTACGGCGAAGTTCCCTCCACGCAGTTCAAGCGCCTACTCGCCGGCGAATGATAATGATGTCATACGCCGCAGATGTGCACGCTGACATCAGCTGCCAGCCTCCGTTTGGCTCAAGGATAAACAGTCGCACTCAGAATTCCTTTAAGTTGCAAACAATTTAGAATTTTATTTTCAAACCACCAAAATTAAATGATTCACCGCAGTTGAGACAATGAGGTATTCCAATGGTATAAGGTAACGTTTCGACCCACTTGGTCTTTATCAAACCTTACTCATACTAGAAAGGCAAGGAGAGGAAATATTTCATGAGAGGTGCTGAAGTTCCATTACGGGCTACTGGTATGCTGCATCTGGAGACCTACGATTGGCTCACACGGCTTCTAACTATTGCTGTGCGGGCACGGCAAAAGAGTTTAACTGAACCTGGGTCTTGGACGCAGATTCAGTTTCCGCAGTGGCAGAATCCTGCCGCTGGGTCCCGGTGACCAAAAGAGATGGGGTCCTATGCAGGCCCCCTCTGGTCATCGGGCCCCATACGCCAGTCAAAGCAGTAATGCCCTGATGGCAGACATGATGCTGGCCCCGGAAAGTACACATCGTATAGTGCTGGCCCCGGAAAGTACACATCATATAGTGCTGGCCCCGGAAACTACACATCGTACAGTGCTACCCCCGGAAAGTACACATCATATAGTGCTACCCCCAGAAAGTACACATCATGTAGTGCTGCCCACGGAATGTACACATTGTATAGTGCTGCCCCTGGAAAGTACACATGGTATAATGTTGGCCCCGGAAAGTACACATCGTATAGTGCTACCCCCAGAAAGTACACATCGTATAGTGCTGGCCCCGGAAAGTACACATCATGTAGTGCTGCCCCCGGAATGTACACATCGTATAGTGCTGCCCTTGGAAAGTACACATCGTATAGTGCTGGCCTCAGAAAGTACACATCATGTAGTGCTGCCCCCGGAATGTACACATTGTATAGTGCTGCCCCCGAAAAGTACACATGGTATAATGTTGGCCCCGGAAAGTACACATCATATAGTGCTACCCCCAGAAAGTACACATCGTATAGTGCTGGCCCCGGAAAGTACACATCGTACAGTGCTACCCCCGGAAAGTACACATCGTATAGTGCTACCCCCGGAAAGTAGACATCATGTAGTGATGGCCCTGGAAAGTACACATTGTATAGTTCTGCCCCCGGAAAGTACACATCATGCAGTGCTGCCCCCAGAATGTACACATTGTATAGTGCTGCCCTTGGAAAGTACACATCGTATAGTGTTGGTCCTGGAAAGTACACATCGTATAGTGCTGCCTCCGGAAAGAACACATCGTACTTTCTTGCCCCGTGTCTCCAGCGTCAAAACCACGTTCTGGACCACCGTACCTTTGTGTTCACAGTTGTAACAACTGTTAGTTTATTTCTAATTAAAACCCCAGTCTCATTTCAGTCTTTAATAAATGTGTAGACACACAGTAAAATAATTGAACAATAAATACAGAAAACTGAAAGCTTTAATTGTAAACATATTTGCTGCTTTTATACCTAGTTAGGTAACCATTCTCCCAGAGAAAAGGGGAAAAAAAAACTTTTTTAATATACCCAGTCTGTTCCATGCTCAAAGGTGAGCAGAAATAAAGGACACAGTGCTGTGAATAGCAATAATATCATATAGAATAATATCATATAGGAAAGCATTCATATACACCAAAGTGTTTATGTCATCGGATGGGGAAAACATTTCAGTTTATAATACATTACAGTTCACTTTTTGATCAACATACATAATATCGTCAAAGTATCTTTAGGCTTTCTGGTCTGTTTAACAGAAGACAAAGTATATTTTTATGAAAATCCCCAAAAGTACTGCTACTTTTTTTTTTTCTTTTTCCAGAAAATCAATGTTTTATTCTCCTTTTTTAAGGTTACGTATCAATACAACCAAATGTTATGCAACCGTTGCTGCCTCAGCTAGCAGTAAAGTGCAAGAAAGTTGCCACATTTGTTATATCCATGCTTTTAGCATCACATAGAAGAGGTCTCGTCTAGGACCTCAGTACAGGTAGAGGGGTATTCACCTTTCTAAAAAGTCATCAGAAAGCCAAGCTTGTTAGCTTAACATTGAGTCCCTTTCTTATCATGTTTCAAAGTGCCTTGTGATTATTAGCTTGCCTCATTCAGCCAAGTTTACTCAGGGGTGTATCTAAGCTTATATTTGCAACTTGCAATTTCCCTCTGTGTGTCTATCCAATGAAGCGTGAAATGGTGCCTGAGAGATTACAATGGTGTGCAAGGAAAGCTGCCTCGCACAATTGTTACCGAGAAGATTGGTCTGTAAGCGTCATCACACAGAGAATAAGTGCGTACTGCATGTAACAATGGAGTTTTACCAGCTAAGTGATAAATCAGACGGAATCAACTTAATGAGAAGCTATACAGACAGCAAACAAAGCTCATGTTTATATGGATAGTCATTTCCAGGCCGATCGATAGGTTTTCAATGTCTGTATTGAGCTCTGGAATTTTTATGGTGCTGTCCAAAAAGGTAAATTCAGTACATAGTCCCAATGTACTATACACTTTTCTCATACACCAGGCTACAAGCCATAAACATTCAAAACCACTCAATATAGACATCCCTGACTCGAAAATCTAATAATTGCCCTATATATGGATGTGACAGCCTAAACAAATCTCTAAAAAGGTATATCTACAAGATTAATATTTTGTTTCCTTAGGCCAATCACAGTACCTTTCCTGACCGCCATGAGTTACTGTAGCTGCCTGATAGGCATATGAAGGTTGGTTCCGGTATTGTCATCCGAGCACAGTTCATGGCTCTAGGACATGTGAAATTGGCATTAGGGCTATAAAACAAATCATATGATAAATGTCACAATTGTGACTACATTACGGTTGTTGGACTCCATTTATCCACTCCATTCACCTTTAAGGCATTTACGTCATCAAAGAGAAAAGAAAATATTTTTATAGAAAGTATCAAACCTTGATAATTAGTTGCCAGCATGTGTTACAACTATGAATTTATTTAAAGGGAACCTGTCACCACGTTTTTGGAAGATGGGATAAAAATAGCGTTAAATAGGGGCAGAGGTGGGCGTTACATTAGTGTGTGTGTTATGCGTTTATTACCCACCTAAGTTGCCGAAATAACTTTGCAAAGTCTCCGTTTTCGCCTGTCAATCAGGCTGGTCAGGTCACATGGGCGTGGTGTCTTCACCCAGATTTGGCGTAGTTTTCCGTTGGTGGCGTAGTGGTGTGCGCATGCCCAAAGTCCGGAATCCTCTTCCAGGGGATTTAAAATAGCGCGGTGTTCGTTATTGCATTGGTGATCGGTGGGCGCGGCCATCTTCCTTTGGCCGCGCGTGCGCAGAAGCGGCGCTCTGCTGGCCGCGGCTTCAGGAAAATGGCCGCGGGATGCCGCGCGTGCGCAGATGGATATCGCGGCGGCCATTTTCCTGAAGCCGCGGCCAGCAGAGCGCCGCTTCTGCGCACGCGCAGCCAAAGGAAGATGGCCGCGCCCACCGATCACCAATGCAATAACGAACACCGCGCTATTTTAAATCCCCTGGAAGAGGATTCCGGACTTTGGGCATGCGCACACCACTACGCCACCAACGGAAAACTACGCCAAATCTGGGGGAAGACAACGCCCATGCGACCTGACCAGCCTGATTGACAGGCGAAAATGGAGACTTTGCAAAGTTATTTCGGCAACTTAGGTGGGTAATAAACGCATAACACACACACTAATGTAACGCCCACCTCTGCCCCTATTTAACGCTATTTTTATCCCATCTTCCAAAAACGTGGTGACAGGTTCCCTTTAATTGAACAGAGGCCCCAGAAATATACAGCCAAAGGCAAACTATTTTTTGTGGCCAAAAAAGGCTCAGCAAGGATAGTCCAGGCTTTATCAAAGGTAACGATACTGATAAAGATTTGAGCGTGAAAATAGGTTTACATGCAGTTAATGGAAAAACTGGTGATACAAAGAAATAAAGATAGAACAACGTCATACTGGACACCAAGTGTAAAATCAATGGAGAATAAAGGGGCGCGCAGCAGTATGGATCGTATAATATCAGCCACCATAGACACAGGTAGGCTGGTCTGTGATGTTCTGCTAAAGGATTATGGACAAGAAGTGCTGGAGAATCTCAGTCGTGTGATCACCACTTCATCTCATATCACGAGTGTGGAGAACGTCCAATGATAAAAGCAGCTGCTTCCGTTTTGTAGTTTGGTATAGTATCATCTAGAATACAGGAGTATAGGTGGGGGGCGCTGGGGTGCACATGGTCATATACAGTGAATGAAATAATTATTTGACCCCTTGCTGATTTTGTAAGTTTGCCCACTGACAAAGACATGAACAGTCTGTCAGCGGGCAAACTTAAAAATTCAGCAAGGTGCAGTTACACAGAAAGATTCAAACTATATGGGGACTGAAAGTTAACTTGGTCCTTCGGTTGCCATACAGTTGGCATATTATCGGCAGCACATGTCCTGTTTACATGATGTGATATGGACACCAGTGATTTTAGGCCACCATAAATAATGAAACTAGGTGGAAAATGAGTGTCTTGTTCATTAACCGATTAGTGGCGAGTTTACAAGAGCATTCTTATGCATGCAAGTTCTTGGATAATGAATAGGTCCTTCGTCAGTGAAGAATAGTGGATATCTCCGGCCACAAGAAAGGAAGCCATAACATAGTGGTGTAGAAATAAGACACAAGTTCATTTCGTTTAGCCTAACTGAAGTAACGCCACCTGATTGGATGCTCCATTTTTTATCCAAGCCACGATAACTCAGCAAAGAACACTATTTTGATGAATTCACAGTGCAAAACTATCTATACTGTCGGAAAAAAAACTAAAATCCTATGGGCATTGTACTAACATCTTTATACCTATGGACCTCCGGCAACACAACTGAAAAATACGTTACAGCACCCATCATGCCTGTGTAATGGTATTGGGTGGCTTCAGTTGAATGTGCCCTTAGCTTAGCGTGCCTTACTTTAGAATAAAGACATTCTACCATGCACATAAATGGCAGTGACCACAAGCCCACACACAATCACTAGCTGTGTATTCAGGACATTTTTCATTCACACAGATCCCAAACATACAATTGTGAATTGTATATGAAGTCGTATTTCAACATTAAAAATAAAAACAAAACATATACATATATTTGTTTCACAATCCATGTGACTGCTATTGGAGTGGAAAACAGCAGGAAGATAAAGTGCCACCTTTACTATTGGGAGCCTGTATCACGACAGATCTTTGCATGTAATTAATTGTAAGAGTGCTAAAAGTTGTTTAATAGTCAGTTACTGACATTTATTGTGAAAGTAATGAGCCGTTTAGCATCTGTGAAACAATCTATGATTGACAATAATTGTAGCAGAGGAAGAATTGCAAGGGGTTACCTACATAGGAATACTAATGGCTTCAAAAGTAATTTACTCTGCCAGCTTGAGAAACCCTGCTGCGAAATGCATGTGCCGGGGACCTGAATATATCATCACCACCTTATTAATGCGCCATCATGCAATGGACTTCTCCCACTTGTAGCACATGCTTTTATCATCCCATAACTGATGAGAGGACCATTGTTGGACCTGTCACTAAAGGGAATCTGGCACCATCTGAGAGCAGCATGATGTAGGGGCAGAGACTGTGTTACTTACTGGGCTGCTTGATGTACTCTTTATAAAATCACTTTTATAGGTGGCAGATCTACCAGTTTTCTCAATGCTGAGCTCTGTCTAACCCCGCCCAAACCACTGATTGGCAACTTCTGTGCACATGTGCAGAAAGCTGCCAATCAGTGGTGTGGGCGGGGTTATACAGAGCTCTTGAATATGCAGGACTACATGGCAGCAGGTTTATAAATCCTCTAGTTATAATTTCATACTAATAAAATAGTGATTTTAGCAAAACTACACCATGCAGCCCAGTAAGGTATACATCTCTAGAATAAGGGTCTCTGTCTCTACATTATGCTGCTCTCAGATTAGGTGGCAAAAACTTGGTGAAAGATTCCCTTTAAAGGGATTTTCCACAATGGAATAAAATGGACCCAGCCACAAAAATATCAGCCCATCCCATTCATGAGTCAGGATGGACTGCAGTCTGGAGAAAAACAGGACCCGAAACTTTTGTCTAAACTAACATTGGAGCTGCATAGTAAGCACACCTACCAGTGATTTGCTGGTACATGAGAAGAAATACACCAACTTCTTCATGGAGGACTGAGACTAGAAAAAAAATCCTTTGTGCTCAATCAGATGAGGAAAAGATTTATTTGCACGTCATAGCCTTTTCTTTACTTTACAGAGGTAAGTGTTCTTTAGACACAGCTCCTCTGTCAGTTGAGACATAGGTCTTGGGAGATGTGTTTCTCATACTGATACATCAATAGGATGGGCTGCCATTTGAATTATGTGGCAGGGGCCATTTTAATACATTCTTATAGAACCCATTTAAAATTGGGCTAAGCAGCTGTCAATGTCTCCCTTTCAATAGTTCACCTCATGGAGACCATACATGATTCAATCTATCCTTGTACTAATTGGGAAGAGTAGGAAAAGAATAGATTTATATATTGAACAACTGTGGCGAGGGTTTCATGATACAGAAGACATGTGGAAATGGAGGAAATAGGCAAAAATTACATAGTTACATAGTTAGTAAGGCCGAAAAAAGACATTTGTCCATCCAGTTCAGCCTATATTCCATCATAATAAATCCCCAGATCTACGTCCTTCTACAGAACCTAATAATTGTATGATACAATATTGTTCTGCTCCAGGAAGACATCCAGGCCTCTCTTGAACCCCTCAACTGAGTTCGCCATCACCACCTCCTCAGGCAAGCAATTCCAGATTCTCACTGCCCTAACAGTAAAGAATCCTCTTCTATTTTGGTGGAAAAACCTTCTCTCCTCCAGACGCAAAGAATGCCCCCTTGTGCCCGTCACCTTCCTTGGTATAAACAGATCCTCAGCGAGATATTTGTATTGTCCCCTTATATACTTATACATGGTTATTAGATCGCCCCTCAGTCGTCTTTTTTCTAGACTAAATAATCCTAATTTCGCTAATCTATCTGGGTATTGTAGTTCTCCCATCCCCTTTATTAATTTTGTTGCCCTCCTTTGTACTCTCTCTAGTTCCATTATATCCTTCTTGAGCACCGGTGCCCAAAACTGGACACAGTACTCCATGTGCGGTCTAACTAGGGATTTGTACAGAGGCAGTATAATGCTCTCATCATGTGTATCCAGACCTCTTTTAATGCACCCCATGATCCTGTTTGCCTTGGCAGCTATAAATAAAGGTTAAAGAATAACCAACTTACTATCCAGGGGATTTATTAAAATTGGCACCAACAAATATGGAACAGCTGCCAATCAGCAAAATGAAAAGCTAAATTCCCATCAGTTACTTTTTCTGGTGCACCAGTTTTAATAAAACCACATCTGCTGGCTTCCATTGCAAAGAAAAACCACATGGTCAATAAATATAAATTCTTCTGTGGGTTTAGGAGCTCGTTTGCTGTATATATCATCACTTCTCATTAAATAGGTACCGTCACATCATCATAGGTAAATACCTGTCTGACAAGACACAAGCTTTGATCCACATATTGGAATCATCTGGAATACATACCAACAAAATCTTATTTTATACGTTTAACGTGTGAGATTATTTTGCTTCGGACTGACATTTTAGACAATCAATGGTATATTATGGTTCAGGAAATGAGATACATGAACTAGCGCAAGGCAAAGCACTGTGCAAAACTGCCGTTTTATCCTGGGTGCATCACCCAGCTTGTCTCGGACACCCTTTATAATCCCTTACTGGACAGAATCACATCAATTTCTACCGGCAATATATATATTCAGTACAAAAAGGTACCCACTGCATACTCACCGTATTTAACCCTTGCGTGTCATTCTAGTGAGATAAATCATTTTACATTGCAGACAACCATGGAAACCATGATTAGGCTGTATCCTTTGTCCCGATGCCATTGTAACCAGTTGCTATGTGAACTTCCACACAAGCGACTTAAGACAATGGCAGCAGAAATACTGCGTATTCAGACTAGTTTAATGGGCCCTTGACCTGTTTTGCAACAGGAAGATGTTAAAACAAGTGGATTAAAAAACACCATGCAAAAGCAGCACGCGTTCGAGTACACAGCTGCCAGTTCAACATCCAGCATTGTCGGTCTGTAAGCGCTGCATGTTTTCTTCTGTCACACAGAGCTTACAATGGTAATTTACTCAGGCCAAATTAGGTGGCAGAGCAGCACAGGGTTTCCTACCTACAACCTCCAGTCTTGCTTTACCGGACATATGGGAGGTGTGTTGGTAATCTGAATAACAGAACAGGGTGGACTGCAAATCAAAGGCAATACTGCAAAAAGTAAATATATCTATATACGGTAACTAGTGTATGGTCTTACATCTCTAGACATCTAAGAACAACTAATATGACCTATTATTCTGCAGCAAATCAGTCAACATTCTCCTGCAACCCACCCTGCAAATTATAGGATTTTCCAATTCCTAAGCAACAATAGAGTATGTTACACAAGGTAAGCAGCAAAGATCTAGGACGTCACCAGTTTCTAGTCATTTGTAATGCAGGTTTCAAAATGTCAGCTTTCGGTGCCTGTACGGTGCCAGAAAAATGAAAGAGAACGCTACTTTCTGGTGAAGATTCCAGCTGCACTTCCTAAGGGTTTCCTTTACCTGTAACTGATACATTTGCAATAACATCATCTACAGGAAAACTGTAACATGGATAAGTGAAGGCGTTTTATACTGGGACCCTTGAAGCCCATCATGTAAAGTACGGACATAGGGCATAAGAAAAGCCAATAACAGATCTCAGGAGCGGTACTGGATGGAAAGGAAAATATAATATATACGATTAAATACGCTGTGTTGAGAATGCACATGGAAAGATACTCCACAGGGCTTATATTATGGGTGGTACATTTCTCTTCATAGTATGTATGGGTGGTACTAGAGGTGTTGCAAATTGATTCATCCTTCAGAAGCCAATCTGTGGCTGCCAGACAGGAACCCAGCGAACAGCTTCCTACCTGACGGCATCATATTTTGATTAGCTGGCCTGGCACAATGTCATTTTTACGGTTGTTGCGCTAGACCAGCTAGTCAAAAAAGAGCCGCGGATGCTAACAGGTAGGAGACGGTCCACTGAGTTCCAGTAAGGCAGGTCACCGAGACAGCAGCTGCACCAGGTCCTGCAAACTGGTTTGCAGCATTTCTAGGTGGTACTTTTTTCCCCACAGTACTTCTATTATGGGTGGTACTTTTTTCCCCACAGTACTTCTATTATGGGTGGTACTTTTTTCCCCACAGTACTTCTATTATGGGTGGTACTTTTCTCCCCTCAGTACTTCTACTATGGGTGGTACTTTTCTCCCCTCAGTACTTCTACTATGGGTGGTACTTTTCTCCCCTCAGTACTTCTACTATGGGTGGTACTTTTCTCCCCTCAGTACTTCTACTATGGGTGGTACTTTTCTCCCCTCAGTACTTCTACTATGGGTGGTACTTTTCTCCCCTCAGTACTTCTACTATGGGTGGTACTTTTCTCCCCTCAGTACTTCTACTATGGGTGGTACTTTTCTCCCCTCAGTACTTCTACTATGGGTGGTACTTTTCTCCTTTCAGTACTTCTACTATGGGTGGTACTTTTCTCCCCACGGTACTTCTACTATGGGTGGTACTTTTCTCCTTTCAGTACTTCTACTATGGGTGGTACTTTTCTCTCCACAGTACTTCTATTATGGATGGTACTTTTCTCCTCACCATACTTCTATTATGGGTGGTACTTTTCTCTCCACAGTACTTCTACTATGGGTGGTACTTTTCTCCCCTCAGTACTTCTATTATGGGTGGTACTTTTCTCCCCTCAGTACTTCTATTATGGGTGGTACTTTTCTCCCCACAGTACTTCTACTAAGGGTGGTACTTTTCTCCCCTCAGTACTTCTACTATGGGTGGTACTTTTCTCCCCTCAGTACTTCTACTGTGGGTGGTACTTTACTCCCCTCAGTACTTCTACTATGGGTGGTACTTTTCTCCCCTCAGTACTTCTACTATGGGTGGTACTTTTCTCCCCTCGGTACTTCTACTATGGGTGGTACTTTTCTCCCCACGGTACTTCTACTATGGGTGGTACTTTTCTCTCCACAGTACTTCTACTATGGGTGGTACTTTTCTCCCCACGGTACTTCTACTATGGGTGGTACTTTTCTCTCCACAGTACTTCTAATATGGATGGTACTTTTCTCCTCACCATACTTCTATTATGGGTGGTACTTTTCTCTCCACAGTCCTTCTATTATGGATGGTACTTTTCTCCCCTCAGTACTTCTATTATGGGTGGTACTTTTCTCCCCTCAGTACTTCTATTATGGGTGGTACTTTTCTCCCCTCAGTACTTCTACTATGGGTGGTACTTTTCTCCCCACAGTACTTCTATTATGGGTGGTACTTTTCTCCCCACAGTACTTCTATTATGGATGGTACTTTTCTCCCCTCAGTACTTCTATTATGGGTGGTACTTTTCTCCTCTCAGTACTTCTACTATGGGTGGTACTTTTCTCCCCACAGTACTTCTATTATGGATGGTACTTTTCTCCCCTCAGTACTTCTATTATGGGTGGTACTTTTCTCCCCACAGTACTTCTATAATGGGTAGTATTTTTCTCTCCACAGTACTTCTATTATGGCTGTTAGTTTTCTCTCCACAGTACTTCTATTATGAGTGGTACTTTACTCATCACAGTACTTCTATTATGGGTGGTACATTTCTATCAACAGATTTTTCTTATTAAGTGTGGAACACATTTCTCTCCACAGTACTTATATTATAGATAGTACATGTTTCTCCCCATAGTACTTTTATCAGGCTGCAACATACTTGTATACAAATGAAACATGAAACTATCATTTAATAAGTGCAGAAGCCGTCACCAAAAGCAGCGGCATTGGGGCACCAGCCCCTCGATATGTAGACGTATGCAGTAGGTTTTCTCTCTGAATACTTCATTAAGCAGCTTTATGTAAATGCAGTAAGTATACACACAGAGCCCAATAACTAATCTTCATACCAATCAAACATATAATTTGCAGCAATGTTTACCTGCCGGATTTTAGAGACAAAATAAGGGCCATTGTTAAACAGTTTTTGCCCTTTCTGTCAGTCCAAGGTAAGCAAGGAAGGAGTGCTTCGGCGTGGGGACACCGGGGGGTGCCGTTTGAGGTCTGGGAGGATGGAATGTGACATCATAATGGTTCATAGGAAAGAGCATTGTTAAGGGAATGAGATGAGCAAATTCTGAGTTCTGGTACCTATCCAAGCATGATAAGTTACCGTTTACTGCAAAGGCTTTAAGTGCTAAATGCGTCTCCATGCCACTGCTTTGAGCAGCAGACATAGCCACTGTTTGGAGAGCCTGTGAGGCAGACATGACAGAGAGAGGTGACAAGAGGCTCCTAGTGTCATTGACGGAGAGCCCAGGGGTAGCCTCTTTTTGGACTGCGGTCTGGAATTTCTTCTCTTCTTCCAGGAACTCACCATTCTGGTGCTTCTTAACATGACGGCTGAAGACAAAGGGGTGGGTGGTCTTAAACAGGCACTCCTCGCAGCTGAAGGTCTGGCGGGGAGAGTGCTTGAGCTTCTTGTGCAAATTGAGATTGTCTTTGCGCTTGCAGCTATAGCTGCACTGGTCACAGTGAAAGGGGCGCTCTCCTGTGTGGACACGCACATGCTCAATCAGCTTATTGGCCGTCTTTGAGAGGTAGCCACACTGGTCACACTTGTAATGATTCCCGAGCCGATGCTCGCGGATGTGCACTTCCAGCTCTAGCTGGTTTGCCTTGACCGTCTTGCAGATCCGACACTTGTACTCCATCTTGTAGTGCGTTTTCAAGTGACATTCCATGGCTGCAGGGCGGTTTGTGGAGTAAATGCAGAATGGGCACCTACAAAGAAAGCCATGCAAATCATATAGACAGTTAGTCTTGTCAGCAGACATAAATGAGATTATATTGACGCTAACTAAAGGCGACTATGCATAGCTACGAACAACTTTTCAAAAACTACGATTTAGCAGCTTGAGCATTCTAATAATACTGTGAAACATTTTAAGGAACTTACTGCAGCAGTCTGTTTCTGGCAGTATGTAGTCTGTGCCTGCAGTCCAGACTGTCAAAAAGCAGCCTCTGATTTCTGGAAAGGCTGCAAGTCAACCTTGAAAGGATATGTCACCATATTTTACAATATAGACTGCATACACATTTAAATAAATGTTTTGGGCCTGATGAGGTGGGTGTACTTGCTGTGAAATCTGTAAGACATTAATATTAGTCGATTCACCGGCGCTGCTCCCAGTGTCTGTAATTGTCTGCAACACTGACAGCCAATCAGTGAGCTCAACGGTTCATGCCAAGTACACTCACAAAGCCGCTAAGCTCAATTATTGGCTGCAGCAGTGTTAACATGGTATCAACGCTGCAGACAATCACAGACACTGAAATCAGTAGTGACTCAACACTGGACCCTGGCAGGGTAAATAAAGCCCAGTCTGTTTTTTTTTTAACTACTAACAACGCTTATAACTTTTCTGAAAAGGTACAATCCCTTTAAGAACCTGACATTTTCAGCTCTTTCAGATCTACTGTTATGTATTTGAGATCAACAGAGAATATTGAAGGTGAAGTTGAGCTTGGTGATATGAAATGTACAATTTTCTACCATATTAATCGGTATTTTAGTATGAAAAGCTATATAATTACAGACTTAGAAAATGCACGTAAGTCCGGTCTCCCTGGTCCACACAGAATGGTGTGCTGTGCTGTCTGGGAGCAGTGTAGGGGAGGTGAGAATCCGGACTCCTGAGCTTTCTCTGTGAGTCCTTGCAGCATTTATACAGCTTTTTATATAAAAATACTAAAAAATTTGAAATTAAATTGAAAAATTAAGCTGCCTTCCAACAGGGTCGCATTACAGATTTGACCTCTGCGTCAAGATAATATAATACTTCTTTTGGTTACACCGTTTAGTTGTCACTTATCACTTACTACATGGACAATGAAACATTGAAACATCGTTCCATATATGACAACACACAACAAAAATGGATAGAAGGCTACATTAAAGGGAACTACAGGGCGTGATATTGCTTTTTTAAAATAATTGATTGTGCTGATCACAATGTCAATTAAGTACCAGTGATCATGATTACAGAGCAGACACGGTGTGCATCTGTGACTGCTCCATGCTGTGCCCGCTCACATGACTGGGACACAAAAGCACACAGTGGGATATAAAACTATTTTCAGCCTTCCACTCATAATGCTAGATGGAATAAGGGTAACTGTGCTGCCCTGGAATTCATTACAGAGGGAATTCCGTAATGACAGGTTCACTTTAAACCAACTTTTTCTAAGCACTTATATTTTATACAGTAAAAAGATGGATTTATTCAGTTTCTCTTGAATAATAAATCCACTTTAGTAAGCGCCTATCACCACGGAGTTCTACTATTTAGCTCTATAAACTTAATGCTACTTGAGGACCTGTGACCTATTCAGCTTTGCAGACATTATACTTTCACTACAGTCCTTTCTGGACCGTTCACAAAGTGATGTGAATGGTATTACTAAGGTTAATAACCATAACAGAATAGGAAGTTTCCTTATATTACAAATAAAATATAAACTTAAAAGAGGCTGTCCCATTTTAATCAATAGATCTTGGAATAATAGTGAAGTTCCACAATAGGATGGGCTAAAAAAAAATGTTCCGATGCTGAGATAAACCTGAAAATATGCCCCTGCTATGTACTGTGTAATGGTTGCATCCAACCATGCACTGCTCCCTCAGCTCATGGTCGGCACATATCACAGCACCTGGCCGATGATGAAACATGGGTCACTTATGATAAGTGAGTATACAGCTAAAATAGGAGGGGTTTGCAGCTGCTGCTTTCTGAGGTTACACATTTCCCTGTTCTGAGGTAACACAGGAATGAGTGACCCATCTCCGGCCCTTTGAGCTCATCATAACTCAAGTCAGTGACGTAGGAGCTCAAGCAGCCGCTGCGCTATTATGTCACTAGCTTGATTTATGATCAGCTCACAGGACTGGTGATGTGGCAGAAATACTTGCTTCTGTGATAAAGCAGGCAGGGAAATGTGTTAACTCAGAAAGAAGCAATTGCTTTTTCATCTGTATACTCACTTATCATAAGTTACTTAT
This sequence comes from Ranitomeya variabilis, assembly GCF_051348905.1. Classification (NCBI taxonomy): domain Eukaryota; kingdom Metazoa; phylum Chordata; class Amphibia; order Anura; family Dendrobatidae; genus Ranitomeya; species Ranitomeya variabilis. The sequence goes on from NC_135232.1 coordinate 955,667,653, forward strand.
CCTTCTACCTTTACCAAGATCTATGATATCTGCCGGCCATAAGCTGGAGCAGCTTTGCACGATCAGTCATTACACAATATATAGCAGGGGCACATATTTAAGTTCTCAGCACAGGAACATTTTTTACCCCACACAACCAATTGTGGAACTTGTATTATTACAAGATCTATTAATTAAAATACACATTGTTCATGGGAAAACCCCTTGAAATGCTATCAATGATAATATTTTGGGAATGAGGGCATGCTATGACTGTGTATTCCTAGCTACATAACCAGAGAATATCTTGCAGACATATACAAAAATAATCATTTTCATACAACAGAATGTTTCATATGCTTAACACAGGAAAAGTTTTTGTACTTGCTTTCCTTACTTGAGCCCACCGGTAGGGACTGTGTGGCATTTCTTGTGTTCTAACAGCTGTTCAGGTGTCTTCATGAACTTATGGCACACGTCACACTCGTACATTCGAGTGATCAGGTGAATCTGCAGGTGTCGTTCAAACATTGGTTTTGTTTTGCAGACAAAATTGCAGAACACACATTCAAAACCTGCCATTATAAAAGATCCATTAGCATAAAACTTTAATATCCTAATATAATAAATTAAACAAAAGTAATAAACTGTACAATGATCTAAGGGGTTTTCGGCTTTAATTTTGTGTTCTGTCAAAAAATAAAAAAAATGCTTTATTTACTCTCTTTACCTGTAGCACAGCATCACGTTCTTTATTAATTGGCTGCAGCGGTGATGTCACAACTACAATATGTGACCGTTGCAGCCAATCATGAGCCAAGTAACTGGCTGCAGTGGTCATGTACTGTAGTCATGACGTTACTGCTGCAACCATGTCATGGAAGACTGAAGGTGGCGGTGGACAGGTAGTGCTGAGGTGTCATTGTAACTAAGGCTCATTTTGTTATTTGTTTAGATAGTGGATGCTAAGGAAAGAAACATTTAAACTGGGAAAAGCCATTTATACACTGACATGCAAAAACATATTGGCAGAAAGTAGCTATAACATGAAACCAATAAAAAGAAAGGTGTAAAGCGTTCCTCCAGGACTTTGATATTAATGGCTTATGCATAGAATAGGTCATTAATATCAGTTACATGGGAGCCCACTTCACAGCACCCCCACAATCAACTGACCCCTTCATTGTCTCTCAGGCTTCAGGAGACTGAATTGCAGTATCAGGCATAAACATTGCAAACTGTTTAGTACTACACCTGGGAAACATTGAAGGGAAGGCAGAAGTCGCCTGACCCCATCAATTAGGTGATCAGTGTTGGCACCAAACGTCAGACCACTAATGATCTAATAATTATGGCCTATCTTATGGATAGGCCATAAGGGTCCCAGAAAACCTCTTTAACCAACGGAAATCTCATTTACGCAAAGCAATACCAGATCACCATCTCACCATTTATTGTACATACAAGTAGGAGATCTGTTGTTCTAGTGTTACCAATAGTGTAAATGTTATATTGATCACTAGTCCTCATTTTAAGCATTGAATCCTATCCCGTCTCTATCAGTGTTGCCATTCTCCACCTCATACCACAATATATAGTCACTCGCTCACTTCAGAGCTCCTTATAATGCGGAATGACATTGTCGCTGCACAGAAAGAGGCGCTTACAGGTGGACGGAGAGGACATTGTAGCAGCTTGTGTGAGCCACAGTTACCTTTGTCAGATTTCTCTTCACTGCTAACAAAAGGCTGGGAGCTGTGTCCTACAGAAATCACCAACAAGCTGTTTGAAGTCGGGTTTCTTAGTGGGGTGTCCGAGTCTTCTTTACTGTTGGCTGAATCACTAAGAGCTGACAATGAAGAAGAAGAAGGGCTTACGGATTCACTGGGGGTCTTTCTTTCATCTCCTAGAGAAAAATAAACACCCTTTTAAATGGTACGATTTTAGACAATTTTTCTAGACACTGGGCTCCATGTCACACATGAGCTGGGTGCACATGATGATTTCCATACTGGCCAAGATGCACGAGTTTTCTCAGTGAAGGTGTTATTATGGCTTGCAGTGGACCTGTCAGAATTCCTGACATGTTTTGCACTAGCAAATATTTGTACTTCCTATACATCAATAATGCTGAAGAACCTTTTCTTGACATTTTCCATTATGCCATTCCTCTTTTATACCTGCATGAAATTGATGCCAAAGTCTTACCATTCCCTTTGTCAACATGGTGTGCCCCTGTACAGTAAAATGGTCAGCCCTTATTGGACAGACATACATTATGGGAATTGGAGGAACTGTATAGAATTTCTAGGTATTTTATAAAATGTTTAAACTGTGAAAATATTGCATGAAATAAATTATTTGTGTACATTTTCCTAATATTATAAGATTACAAGTGACCAAATCATAGCCCAAAACGTGTATTTGCTTAATTTTGTAACTTAATCTGTGAACATTTCCTAACCTTAATAAATGAAAGATGCAATGCTAGCTAGCTTTCAGGCAATATGTCCAAAATAATGGATACAAAAAAAATAATAAAATATTATTTGGTCCAAGTATTGATAAACATATTAAAAACATATAAAAAGTAGATCCAACAGTGCAAGTGGCGTCAAAGACAGTGGGAGAGAGGACAGTGTGCACCTTGTCCGTTGGGACCGTTTTTTTTTTTTGTTTTTTTTATTACCTTCCGGTTGGTCCATTTCTATTTGAGCCCATATTGTTTGGTAACCCTGCTAATATTTCTACAGCATATTACTTTTATAGCTTTAAGATAAGTTTATACATAAAGTTCTCATCTTTTTGTCTATTTTTATTCGTTTGCATTTCACTCCACTAATAAAGTGCTCTCCTCCTCTGTGGTCCATTATTTCGGTCTCTGAGGGCCTCCTTTCCTTACCTGAGTGTTTGGTGCTAATGTGAGTTCTCATATCAGCTTCTTCCATGGTGACAAAGTCACAAGTACTGCAGCAAATTGAATACATCCATTGTTCCTTGTCTACATGAAGAGACATGTGGCTCACAAACTGGACATTCAGCTCGGTCTCAAAGCCACAAACATGGCAGCTATATGGGATGAAGAGGAACAAACGTCATTATCTGTGGATGCATTTTTGAAAGTTCTGTCACCTCCGAAAGCCATAGCATTGATACAAAGCCAGAATAGAGGATTTCCATAAAAACTTTGAAATGCTTGTAAGGTTTTGTGAAAGTTATGACATGAAAGATTAATACTGTGACTTTTTAATTCCCGTGAGTACTGAAGAAACAAACATCTTTGAGGATGTTCCCCCCTTCCAACCATGTGTATATATATATATATATATATATATATATATATATATATATATATATACATATATATATATATTTATATATATTGAGGGGTATGTGTCATGACATTACACTGTGGAGTATAATGATGATGTTAATTGGGAACTACATGTTCCAGATGCTGCACATCACCTAGCGGCTTCCTCTGGGCAACAGAGGAGCAATGTAATCCTGCCAAATACAGTTGTAAAGGCTGGTTTGTTGCTAAGTAGAGAGCACACGGCACCTCAGAAACCAACTCAAACAATCTGGACAGCTTCCCAGGTTACTGCGCACTATTTCACAAGCTTCCAGGAACGTCATGTCCCAGTCAGTGCTAGAATATGAACACAATGCTGCCACCGGCTGTTATTTAGTGAACAGGACATACACAGAACAAGACCTCAGATCATTGTGTGACAGCGCAAACTGACAGGGTCACTGCCTATTTTTAACTGTGTACACAGGGCAAAGGGAATGAGACTTCCAGGAAGTCGCAAATACGGCGCGGATCACACTTGTGCACGGAGTTTTGTATCTCTGTTCTGTTAGAGGAACACAAGAAACCCAACTCCTGCAGGAAAATGTCCGATCGTGGAAACAAATAACGCCAGATGGAACCCAGTAAGATCCATTCGGTTTTTGTTTTTTTTTCTGAAAAAAAATGACTGACCTTCGTCTGAGCCTTCGACACAAGTGCGAACAGTGCTGCTTAATAATGTATAAAAGCTATAAAATGCTAAAACATAGTGCGAGGGTGCTGTGGAACAGATTGACACTATATAGATACATAGGAAAAAATGTTTCCTAAGTGACCCTTTGTCATATCAATGGTTTTCTCCGTGCGTCAGGGATTCCTCTGTTCCGTGGTGAGCTGATTGTTTCTTTCTGTTTGACTCTATACATACATGCTTTCATCTAGGACAATTATACATTTCACTAAAGAAAATGACTCCAAGTACTTGAATAAATATTATTTATAAGCTGTGATTTTATTATGCACAAGCTGGATATTTAGATTAAGAGAGCGGTAAGAGAAAGAGAATGCACTTTCAGGACAGGAAGATTGGGGATTTGGATGTTTCGCCCCCAGCAGTTCGCCCCCGGGTACATTTCGCCCTGTTTGTACCCTGTTTTGCCCCCAGAATTTTGTGTTTGGATGTTTTGCCAGTTTGTCCTTGTGGTTCATGAATTCCCATCCGTCATCAATCCACATGTCTCAAAAGTAATGTACAGAGTGCTTCACTTTTGTGACATGTTAAATCAACTGTTTCCATCTGACGTCACGGGGAACCGCTAGACTGCACTCCGTGACCCACGGAGCTGCAGCTGCGACAGGTAAGTATCATCCTGGGGGCCAAATGCTGGGGACGAAATGTGCGCGGGCAAAATGTACCCGGGGGTGAATTACTGGGGGCGAAACATCCTATAACCGGATGATTGGCATTGGTCATGTGATTAACTCCATGTCGATCTTTATATTAAACCTCAATGGGTAATAAGAAGGCTACTACCTTCATACCTGCTATTCTCATCAGCCAATTCATGGCAGTGCTGAATATTCAACACCTTTCGACTAATTCAGAAAGCTCTAGGGCATTCTATTGTGACAAAACAGAACTGTTATTAGGCTTAACTTCCATATATTGCACAAAACCACTTTATTTCTTAGTAAAACACTCTTGTGATTGACAGCTGGTTACTGGGCAAATACAAACAGCAGCCCTCCAATCACAGAGGCGAGAGGTGGGCAGAACGCGCCCCTCACAAGTTCAGAGGACTCAATCCATTGGAAGAGTTTATCATGACAGGTGATACATAGGCCAGTGTTAAACCCACAGGCTGCTGGAGTGGGGTGTGCTAATTTTATGATGAGGGGCACCCATCATAATAAATATAAGTAAACTAGAAATGCCCAATCTGACATATGGTAATTTCAAATACAATGTGCGACAGTTATTGTGCAAATGCCCCTTCCACATTTTTGATCCCAGAAAACTGTAGAGGGAATATTAAATGGAGAACAATAAATGGCCAGTGTATGTTTTGAAAAAATTGCACAAGATTTTTTTTTCTTCAGCCATTTTGGCTAATAGGAGAGCCAACCTGTCCCCTTTAAACACAATCTGATGACAGATCGGATTTTAAACATACCGTACATATCAATGTAATATTTGAGATTACTAATGCCATAATTGGCCTTCTGAGATAAAATGAAATAATTGACTGAATTTCTCGTAAAAAAACATGTAAAAGCCATTAATCTAAAAATAAAACCTATTAAAATGGTTGAAAACATCTTCAATGTAATACTGAATAAAGAACACAAGTATGTGAGTGCCTCTCACCTATAGTAATATGGGTTCTTCTTTTTCTCACTGGTATCAGAAATGACGGCACTGACAATATCTTCAGTGTCAGTGCTTACCAACTTTACAGCGTGGACAGTTAGGTGCTGGTTCAGGTTAGCCCGGCACTTTGCAGCATATGGGCACAAATGGCACTTGTACTTTCTCTCTTCTGTACAGGAAAGTACAAAAACAGTGATATTAAATCCATCACATAGGCTACATTATACAAGAGGAAATGTCTGCCCAACATAAGGGTTAGAGAAATATGACCTATTGCTGCCCATGAAATACCAAACTGGCAGCACAAGATGAAGAACAAACTTGAGATGGTACAACCGGGCCTCTCCTAGGCGTTCACCACGTCGATAAAAAGGTGGGCTTGAGGGCATACTTTTAATATTTCACAGTAATGAAAGCTGTACCTGTGTGCAATAACAGATGTCGAGATAAAGTCTGCTGTCTACCAAATACTTTTCCACAAACATCGCATGGAAAGAGCTGTTCATTCAGCTTCCAGGCCATTAACCCACTGCCTGCATCTAGTCCAAGTGTCTCTGAATCTGCAACGATGGAGAAAATACATCAAGGGATTTATGTAGGCGAAGACTTGTTAACCAGGTTGTAATTCCATCTTTGTAGTAAAAGAAAAAAAGAAAATACAAAACTTAATTAAGAATTTACTGGATATATTAGGTAGAACAAGGAGAAATATTACAGACAGTGTAAAGCCAGAACAAAGATATACACCGGCTGGTGCTCATCATCAGGGAAGGTTTAGCCTTCTTAAAATATTCTGCAGAAGAAAATCACTTTATGATCATAACACTTTCAAGACTTTGCTATCAGAATGGATGCCAAGTGCTATGTTTTTATTGGGGCCCAACTGTCAAAGGACACATAATTCATAAGACAATCCATGGGATCTGGCCGGCACATGCACAGTTCTCATGTCTGAGAGACATCCCACCTGGACAGGCATCAAAAGAAATGGTTTCTGGTTCAAAAACAGATGTTCTTGGCCAGTGAATACACTGAGCATTTTTATATGTGCAAACAGCTTACAGGAGAACATCAAAGACACAGCAAGAAGTGTAGAACAGCTCCTGAATTGCCATTGTTTGCTCACACTGAGATCAGCATTGATACCAGAAAATCCTCAACCACTGACTGTACAGATCAGCGTGCAACTAGGGTCCAACATCTGCTCACATCATAGTATCAGACACCTCTGATTAGAAGCTTCATTTATGTAAGCCAAGCAACAAGAGGCATGGAAGGGTATTGTGATAAAGGGTCATGTAAAGCCAATTACCCCTGTTCTGTCCTTATAAGCTGCTTCAGATTTGTTCATACTAGCATTGTGAACGCAAACATTCTGGATGAAAAAGGCTCCTGATAACATGTATCATCTTAATACATGAGGTCAATTTTCTGATGTCATAAACCTGGACAAGTCTTTCAAAACTGTAAAGAAAAGATTACTTGTGGGAATCTTGAGACAAGTTCTTACCATGAGAATCCAAGGGGGAGCAAGTGCATCAATTTTGAATATGAGGCATTTGCTTTAAAAGGAAATAAAAACCAGAAACCAACTCATTCTTTTTCTATTTAGAGTTTAAGGGTATGTGCACACGCTGCGGATTTTGCTGCGGAACCGCAGCGTTTCGCAGCTGCGGGTCCGCAGCGGTTTACCATGAGTTTACACTACAATGTAAACCTATGGGAAATGAAATCCGCAGTGCACATGCTGAGGAAAAAAACGCGCGGAAACGCAGCGGTTTATATTCCGCAGCATGTCAATTCTTTGTGCGGATTCCTCTGCGGGTTTACACCTGCTCCAATAGAAAACAGCAGGTGTAAACCCGCAGCGGAAACCGCAATAGAAACCGCGATAAATCCGCAGTAAAAACCGCAGCGGTTTTGCACTGCGGATTTATCAAATCTGCTGCGGAAAATTCCGCAGTGGAATCCGCAGCGTGGGCACATACCCTTATTCTATTTTCTGTACATATGGGGCAGTGAAAACACAAGTGTGAACACAACCTAAGGCTATGTGCACACCTTGCGGATTAGCCTTAGGAATTTCTGGTGCGGATTTTGCCTCTCCTGGCAGAAAACGCAGCTGCGGATTTGTTGCCTTTTTTGTGCGGATCCGCAGCGTTTTTTGTGCGGTTTTGCTGCGTTTTTTTTTGCGGATTTACTGCGTTTTTTTACCCCTGCGGATTTCTATAATGGAATGGGTACAAAAACGCTGCAGATCCGCAAAAAAGAAGTGACATGCTACTTCTTTTAATCCGCAGTGTTTCCGCACTGGATTTTCCGCAACGTGTGCACACCTTTTTTTTCTCATTGATTTACATTGTACTGTAAATCAACTGCGGATCTGCAGCGACCCATGACCTCTGAGGGAGACCCAGCTTTCTCACACTGGGCCCTACATTATGCTGCAAAATTTGTTGGTAGTCTTCAGACTTCATAAAGCCATGCACACGGTCAAGCAGTCCAGTGCCAGAGGCAGCAAAGCAACCCCAAAACATCGGGGAACCTCCGCCATGTTTGACTGTAGGGACCGTGTTCTTTTCTTTGAATGCCTCTTTTTTTCTCATGTAAACTCTATGTTGATGCTTTTGCCCAAAAAGCTCTACTTTTGTCTCTTCTGACCAGAGAACATTCTTCCAAAACGTTTTTGGCTTTTTCAGTTAAGTTTTGGCAAATTCCAGCCTGGCTTTTTTATGTCTCGGGGTAAGAAGTGGGGTCTTCCTGGGTCTCCTACCATACAGTCCCTTTTCATTCAGACGCCGATGGATAGTACGGGTTGACACTGTTGTACCCCTCGGACTGCAGGGCAGCTTGAACTTGTTTGGATGTTAGTCGAGGTTCTTTATCCAACATCCGCATAATCTTGCGTTGAAATCTCTTGTCAATTTTTCTTTTCCGTCCACATCTATGGAGGTTAGCCACAGTGCCATGGGCTTTAAACTTCTTGATGACACTGCGCACGGTAGACACAGGAACATTCAGGTCTTTGGAGATGGACTTGTAGCCTTGAAATTGCTCATGCTTCCTCACAATTTGGTTTCTCAAGTCCTCAGACAGTTCTTTGGTCTTCTTTCTTTTCTCCATGCTCAATGTGGTACACACAAGGACACAGGACAGAGGTTGAGTCAACTTTAATCCATGTCAACTGGCTGCAAGTGTGATTTAGTTATTGCCAACACCTGTTAGGTGCCACAGGTAAGTTACAGGTGCTGCTAATTACACAAATTAGAGAAGCATCACATGATTTTCCAACAGTGCCAATACTTTTGTCCACCCCCTTTTTTATGTTTGGTGTGGAATTATATCCAATTTGGCTTTAGGACAATTCTTTTTGTGTTTTTTCATTTAAGACAAATTAAATGAAGATAATAATACCAAATAATTTATGTTTGCAATAATTTTCAGGAAGAAACTGAGTATTATCTGACAGAATTGCAGGGGTGTCAATACTTTTGGCCATGACTGTACAGGCGATCTGATCTTCGCCTGTATGCAGCAGAGCCCATAGTGCAGCTTCTATTGAAGCACGCAGAAAGTAAAAAAAAAAATGTTTTTAAAAATATTCAAAAAATAAAGTATAAAAGTTTAAATCACCCCCTTTCGCCCCACTCAAAAACAAAACAAAAAAAATCAAATATACACATATTTGGTATCGCCGCGTTCAGAATTGCCCGATCTAGCAATATAAAAAAAAGAATTAACCCGATCGCTAAACGGCATAATGAGAAAAAAAATTCAAAACGTCAGAATTACATTTTTTTGGTTGCCGCAACATTGCAATAAAATGTAATAACGGGAGATTAAAAGATCGTATCTATACCAAAATGGTATCAATAATGTTAGGCGCGCAAACAATAAGCCCTCATCCAACCCCAGATCAGAAAAAATGGAGATGCTACAGGTCTCGGAAAATGGCGCCATTTATTTTATTTTTTTTACCAAAGTTTGGATTTTTTTTCATCACTTAAATAAAAAAAGAACCTAGACATTTTGTATGCCTATGAACTCATAATGACCTGGAGAATCATAATGGCAGGTCAGGTTTAGCATTTAGTGAACATGGTAAAAAAAATTAAAAAAAAGCAACAACTATGGAATTCCACTTTTCTTGCAATTTCACGGCACTTGGAAATTTTTTTTTCCAATTCCCAGTACACAATATGTTAAAACCAATGGTTCCGTTCAAAAGTACAAACTCATCTCGCAAAAAACAAGCCCTCAAATGGCCATTTTTACTGAAAAATAAAAAAGTTAAGGCTCTGGGAAGAAAAGGAGCTAAAAATGAAAATGCAAAAACGAAAATGCTCTGCCTGGGGCCCCATATGCTGCCTGGGGCCCCTGTGCTCTGCCTGGGGCCCCTGTGCTCTGCCTGGGGCCCCATGTTCTGCCTGGGGCCCCTGTGCTCTGCCTGGGGCCACTGTGCTCTGCCTGGGGCCCCATGTTCTGCCTGGGGCCACTGTGCTCTGCCTGGGGCCCCATAAGCTGCCTGGGGCCCCTGTGCTCTGCCTGGGACCACTGTGCTCTGCCTGGGGCCCCATATGCTGCCTGGGGCCCCTGTGCTCTGCCTGGGGCCCCATAGGCTGCCTGGGGCCCCTGTGCTCTACCTGGGACCACTGTGCTCTGCCTGGGGCCCCATATGCTGCCTGGGGCCCCTGTGCTCTGCCTGGGGCCCCTGTGCTCTGCCTGGGGCCCCATGTTCTGCCTGGGGCCACTGTGCTCTGCCTGAGGCCCCATAGGCTGCCTGGGGCCCCTGTGCTCTGCCTGGGACCACTGTGCTCTGCCTGGGGCCCCATATGCTGCCTGGGGCCCCTGTGCTCTGCCTGGGGCCCCATAGGCTGCCTGGGGCCCCTGTGCTCTACCTGGGACCACTGTGCTCTGCCTGGGGCCCCATATGCTGCCTGGGGCCCCTGTGCTCTGCCTGGGGCCCCTGTGCTCTGCCTGGGGCCCCATGTTCTGCCTGGGGCCACTGTGCTCTGCCTGAGGCCCCATAGGCTGCCTGGGGCCCCTGTGCTCTGCCTGGGACCACTGTGCTCTGCCTGGGGCCCCATATGCTGCCTGGGGCCCCTGTGCTCTGCCTGGGGCCACTGTGCTCTGCCTGGGGCCCCATATGCTGCCTGGGGCCCCTGTGCTCTGCCTGGGGCCCCATATGCTGCCTGGGGCCCCTGTGCTCTGCCTGGGGCCCCTGTGCTCTGCCTGGGGCCCCATGTTCTGCCTGGGGCCCCTGTGCTCTGCCTGGGGCCACTGTGCTCTGCCTGGGGCCCCATGTTCTGCCTGGGGCCACTGTGCTCTGCCTGGGGCCCCATAAGCTGCCTGGGGCCCCTGTGCTCTGCCTGGGACCACTGTGCTCTGCCTGGGGCCCCATATGCTGCCTGGGGCCCCTGTGCTCTGCCTGGGGCCACTGTGCTCTGCCTGGGGCCCCATATGCTGCCTGGGGCCACTGTGCTCTGCCTGGGGCCCCATATGCTGCCTGGGGCCCCTGTGCTCTGCCTGGGGCCCCATATGCTGCCTGGGGCCCCTGTGCTCTGCCTGGGGCCCCTGTGCTCTGCCTGGGGCCACTGTGCTCTGCCTGGGGCCCCATAAGCTGCCTGGGGCCCCTGTGCTCTGCCTGGGGCCCCATATGCTGCCTGGGGCCCCTGTGCTCTGCCTGGGGCCCCTGTGCTCTGCCTGGGGCCCCATATGCTGCCTGGGGCCCCTGTGCTCTGCCTGGGGCCCCTGTGCTCTGCCTGGGGCCCCATGTTCTGCCTGGGGCCCCTGTGCTCTGCCTGGGGCCACTGTGCTCTGCCTGGGGCCCCATATGCTGCCTGGGGCCCCTGTGCTCTGCCTGGGGCCCCATATGCTGCCTGGGGCCCCTGTGCTCTGCCTGGGGCCACTGTGCTCGGCCTGGGGCCCCATAGGCTGCCTGGGACCCCTGTGCTCTGCCTGGGACCACTGTGCTCTGCCTGGGGCCCCATATGCTGCCTGGGGCCCCTGTGCTCTGCATGGGGCCCCATATGCTGCCTGGGGCCCCTGTGCTCTGCCTGGGTGTAGGACACTGGTGACGTCACTTATCTCCGGACATTAGCTCCGGACATTATCTCCGGACATTAGCTCCGGACAAAGCCACGGAAGTTGGCACAAATTGCAGGAAGTAGTATTCTAGGCAATTATATATTAGATGGGCATTTCCTGAAGGAAATACATGGTGCTTGAACAGCGCTACCAGCTTTACAGCAGCACTTTTCACACACGGGACTGGGGGGCGCGCTTACTTTTGCACCCGGGGCTGGGGGCGCGCTTACTTTTGCACCCGGGGGCGCACTTACTTTTGCACCCGGAGGCGCACTTTTGCACCCGGGGGCGCACTTACTTTTGCACCCGGGGGCGCACTTACTTTTGCACCCGGGGGCGCACTTACTTTTGCACCGGGGGCGCACTTACTTTTGCACCCGGGGGCGCACTTACTTTTGCACCCGGGGGCGCACTTACTTTTGGGGCCGCACTTACTTTTGGGGCCGCACTTACTTTTGGTGGGCGGGGCTCCTCGGCCTCCGATTTGGTTGGTGGGGCCCCTCGTCCTCCGATTTGGTGGGTGGGGACCCTCGGCCTCCGATTTGGTGGGCGGGGACCCTCGGCCTCCGATTTGGTGGGCGGGGACCCTCGGCCTCCGATTTGGTGGGCGGGGACCCTCGGCCTCCGATTTGGTGGGCGGGGCCCCTCGGCCTCCGATTTGGTGGGCGGGGTCCCTCGGCCTCCGATTTGGTGGGCGGGGACCCTCGGCCTCCGCTTTGGTTGGCGGGGCCCCACGGCCTCCGATTTGGTGGGCGGGGTCCCTCTGCCTCCGCTTTGGTGGGCGGGGCCGCTCGGCCTTCGATTTGGTGGGCGGGGCTCCTCGGCCTCCGATTTGGTTGGTGGGGCCCCTCGGCCTCCGATTTGGTGGGCGGGGCCCCTTACCCTCCGATTTGGTGGGCGGGGACCCTCGGCCTCCGATTTGGTGGGTGGGGCCCCTCGGCCTTCGATTTGGTGGGCGGGGCTCCTCGGCCTCCGATTTGGTTGGTGGGGCCCCTCGGCCTCCGATTTGGTGGGCGGGGCCCCTTACCCTCCGATTTGGTGGGCGGGGACCCTCGGCCTCCGATTTGGTGGGTGGGGCCCCTCGGCCTCCGATTTGGTGGGCGGGGCCCCTCGGCCTCCGATTTGGTTGGCGGGGACCCTCGGCCTCCGATTTGGTGGGCGGGGCCCCTCGGCCTCCGATGTGGTGGGCGGGGCCCCTCGGCCTCCGATGTGGTGGGCGGGGCCCCTTGGCCTCCGCTTTGGTGGGCGGGGCCGGGCCCCTCGGCCTCCGCTTTGGTGGGCGGGGCCGCTCGGCCTTCGATTTGGTGGGCGGGGCTCCTCGGCCTCCGATTTGGTTGGCGGGGCCCCTCGGCCTCCGATTTGGTTGGCGGGGCCCCTCGGCCTCCGATTTGGTGGGCGGGGCCCCTCGGCCTCCGATTTGGTGGGCGGGGCCCCTCGGCCTCCGATTTGGTCGGTGGGGACCCTCGGCCTCCGATTTGGTGGGCGGGGACCCTCGGCCTCCGATTTGGTGGGCGGGGACCCTCGGCCTCCGATTTGGTGGGCGGGGACCCTCGGCCTCCGATTTGGTGGGCGGGGACCCTCGGCCTCCGATTTGGTGGGCGGGGCCCCTCGGCTTCCGATGTGGTGGGCGGGGCCCCTCGGCCTCCGCTTTGGTGGGCGGGGCCAGGCCCCTCGGCCTCCGCTTTGGTGGGCGGGGCCGCTCGGCCTTCGACTTGGTGGGCGGGGCCCCTCGGCCTCCGATTTGGTGGGCGGGGCCCCTCGGCCTCCGATTTGGTGGGCGGGGTCCCTCGGCCTCCGATTTGGTGGGCGGGGACCCTCGGCCTCCGCTTTGGTTGGCGGGGCCCCACGGCCTCCGATTTGGTGGGCGGGGTCCCTCTGCCTCCGCTTTGGTGGGCGGGGCCGCTCGGCCTTCAATTTGGTGGGCGGGGCTCCTCGGCCTCCGATTTGGTGGGCGGGGCCCCTTACCCTCCAATTTGGTGGGCGGGGACCCTCGGCCTCCGATTTGGCGGGTGGGGCCCCTCGGCCTCCGATTTGGTGGGCGGGGCCCCTCGGCCTCCGATTTGGTTGGCGGGGCCCCTCGGCCTCCGATTTGGTGGGCAGGGACCCTCGGCCTCCGATTTGGTGGGCGGGGCCCCTCGGCCTCCGATGTGGTGGGCGGGGCCCCTTGGCCTCCGCTTTGGTGGGCGGGGCCGGGCCCCTCGGCCCCCGCTTTGGTGGGCGGGGCCGCTCGGCTTTCGATTTGGTGGGCGGGGCTCCTCGGCCTCCGATTTGGTTGGCGGGGCCCCTCGGCCTCCGATTTGGTTGGCGGGGCCCCTCGGCCTCCGATTTGGTGGGCGGGGCCCCTCGGCCTCCGATTTGGTGGGCGGGGCCCCTCGGCCTCCGATTTGGTCGGTGGGGACCCTCGGCCTCCGATTTGGTGGGCGGGGACCCTCGGCCTCCGATTTGGTGGGCGGGGACCCTCGGCCTCCGATTTGGTGGGCGGGGACCCTCGGCCTCCGATTTGGTGGGCGGGGACCCTCGGCCTCCGATTTGGTGGGCGGGGACCCTCGGCCTCCGATTTGGTGGGCGGGGACCCTCGGCCTCCGATTTGGTGGGCGGGGCCCCTCGGCTTCCGATGTGGTGGGCGGGGCCCCTCGGCCTCCGCTTTGGTGGGCGGGGCCAGGCCCCTCGGCCTCCGCTTTGGTGGGCGGGGCCGCTCGGCCTTCGACTTGGTGGGCGGGGCTCCTCGGCCTCCGATTTGGTTGGCGAAGCCCCTCGGCCTCCGATTTGGTTGGCAGGGCCCCTCGGCCTCCGATTTGGTGGGCGGGGACTCTCGGCCTCCGATTTGGTGGGCGGGGACCCTCGGCCTCCGATTTGGTGGGCGGGGACCCTCGGCCTCCGATTTGGTGGGCAGGGACCCTCGGCCTCCGATTTGGTGGTCGGGGACCCTTGGCCTCCGCTTTGGTGGGCGGGGCCCCTCGGCCTCCGATTTGGTGGGCGGGGTCCCTCTGCCTCCGCTTTGGTGTGCGGGGCCCCTCGGCCTCCGCTTTCGTGGGCGGGGCCCCTCGACCTTCGATGTGGTGGGCGGGGCCCCTCGGCCTCCGCTTTGGTGGGCGGGGCCAGGCCCCTCGGCCTCCGCTTTGGTGGGCGGGGCCGCTCGGCCTTCGACTTGGTGGGCGGGGCTCCTCGGCCTCCGATTTGGTTGGCGAAGCCCCTCGGCCTCCGATTTGGTTGGCGGGGCCCCTCGGCCTCCGATTTGGTGGGCGGGGACTCTCGGCCTCCGATTTGGTGGGCGGGGACCCTCGACCTCCGATTTGGTGGGCGGGGACCCTCGGCTCCGATTTGGTGGGCGGGGACCCTCGGCCTCCGATTTGGTGGGCGGGGACCCTCGGCCTCCGCTTTGGTGGGCGGGGCCCCTCGGCCTCCGATTTGGTGGGCGGGGTCCCTCTGCCTCCGCTTTGGTGTGCGGGGACCCTCGGCCTCCGCTTTCGTGGGCGGGGCCCCTCGACCTTCGATTTGGTGGGCGGGGCTCCTCGGCCTCCGATTTGGTTGGTGGGGCCCCTCGGCCTCCGATTTGGTGGGCGAGGACCCTCGGCCTCCGATTTGGTGGGCGGGGCCCCTCGGCTTCCGATTTGGTGGGCGGGGCCCCTCGGCCTCCGATTTGGTGGGCGGGGCCCCTCGGCCTCCGATTTGGATGGTGTGGACCCTCGGCCTCCGATTTGGTGGGCGGGGACCCTCGGCCTCCGATTTGGTGGGCGGGGACCCTCGGCCTCCGATTTGGTGGGCGGGGACCCTCGGCCTCCAATTTGGTGGGCGGGGCCCCTCGGCCTCCAATTTTTCTGGGCGGGGACCCTTGGCCTCCAATTTGGTGGGCGGGGACCCTCGGCCTCCGATTTGGTGGGCGGGGACCCTCGGCCTCCGATTTGGTGGGCGGGGACCCTCGCCCTCCGATTTGGTGGGCGGGGACCCTCGGCCTCCGATTTGGTGGGCGGGGACCCTCGGCCTCCGATTTGGTGGGCGGGGCTCCTCGGCCTCCGATTTGGTGTGTGCTCTGCCTGGGGCCACTGTGCTCTGCCTGGGGCCCCATATGCTGCCTGGGGCCCCTGTTCTCTGCCTGGGGCCCCATATGCTGCCTGGGGCCCCTGTGCTCTGCCTGGGGCCCCTGTGCTCTGCCTGGGGCCCCTGTGCTCTGCCTGGGGCCCCTGTGCTCTGCCTGGGTGTAGGACACTGGTGACGTCACTTATCTCCGGACATTAGCTCCGGACATTAGCTACGGACATTAGCTCCGGACATTAGCTCCGGACAAAGCCACAGAGGTTGGCACAAATTGCAGGAAGTAGTATTCTAGGCAATTATATATTAGATTCCTCATAGTGCTCCATATAGTATAATGCCCCGCCATTGCCATCCATGTAGTACAATTCACTTCCCATAGAATAATGCACCCCATAGTTCTTCATATAGTATAATGTATTCCCCATAGTACTTGATACAGTATAATGCAGGCCACATATAGTATAATGATGCCACTTCAGAGTATAATGCAGCCACCCCACAGAATATATTGTAGCCCACTGAGTATAATGTAACCCCTGCATATATATAATGCAGCCCCCTCATATAGTATAATGCAGCCCCTGCATATATATATATATGGTAGCCCCCTCATAGAGCATAATGCAGCCCCCACAGAATATAATGTAGCCCCTCCATAGAATATAATACAGCACCCCATAGAATGTAATACAGCCCACCTCCCCATAGAATATAATACAGCCCCCATAGAATGTAATGTAGCCCCCAGAGAATGTAATACAGCCCCCCATAGAATGTAATACAGCCCTCCCACATAGAATGTAATACAGCCCCACCACAGAATGTAATGCAGCACAGCCCCCATAGAATGCAATGCAGCACAGCCCCCATAGAATGCAAGGCAGCCAGCCCCCATAGAATGTAATGCAGCCAGCCCCCATAGAATGTAATGCAGCACAGCCCCCATAGAATGTCATGCAGTCAGCTCCCATAGAATATAATGCAGCACAGCCCCCATAGAATGTAATGCAGCCAGCCCCCATAGAATGTAATGCAGGACAGCCCCCATAGAATGTAATGTAGCCCCCAGAGAATGTAATACAGCCCCCCATAGAATGTAATACAGCCCCCGATAGAATGTAATACAGCCCCCCATAGAATGTAATACAGCCCTCCCACATAGAATGTAATACAGCCCCACCATAGAATGTAATGCAGCACAGCCCCCATAGAATGTAATGCAGCACAGCCCCCATAGAATGCAATGCAGCACAGCCCCCATAGAATGTAATGCAGCACAGCCCCCATAGAATATAGTGCAACCCCCAATAGCTCCACAATCCAGTTATCACCCATTGATTTATTTAAAAAAATAAAAAAAAGACTCTTCTTACCTCTCCTCGTGCCCCGCGCTGCTCCTGGCTCTGGTCTCAGCAGCTGCAGTCTGCCTTCCCGACACACAGCAGGTGTGCGACGATATGACGCCATTGCGCACCCGCAGGGTCAGAGGCAGAGCAGGAAATGATGGGAGAGGGCACGACAGCAGACGCTCTCTCCTCCATCATTGCATTCAACTGTACCGGCGTCATAGGGGGGGGGGGGTGAGTCGGCGCTGGCGAGCGGCCCACGACTGCCACAGGCCCTTCTGGCATTTGCCAGAAATGCCCGATGGCCAGTCCGGCCCTGGGTTAAACTTTCAAGAACAAAGGGCATCTAGGCTTGTCAAAACAGGCACTTTTAATTTCCTTTATTATTACAGTTGGATTAATGATTCTGCTATATAATATATAATGGTTTTATTTAAAAAACAAAGTCAATATTTCTCTTTTCTGCTTTCAATTTTTCCTCCCCTTATTTCGAGAGACATAGCTATTTTTGTTGCCATAGCCGTATGAGGTTTTTTTTTTTATGTGGGACGAGTTGTAGTTTGTTATTTAAAAAAAAATATATTTTAAGTGGTTACAAATATTCAGCGCTCTATGAGAACTTGTTTTTTGTGTGCAGAGCTGTAGTCGGTATTGCTACGACTTTGGCGTACATACAATGTTTTGATTGCTTTTTATTGCATTTGTTCAACAAAGTGCTGTGACTGAAAAACAGCAATTCTGGAGTTTCAATGCTTTACTTTTTTGCATTTAACTTATGGTTTAAATAATTTTACATTTTGATAGACAATAACAAATAGGTTTAGTTTTTTTTTTATTTCTAATTTCTTTTCTAAGTTCCATCTAGAGACTTGAACCAACGATTGCTTGATATACTACAATATTGCAGTTTGCAGTGTAATGGATCTTCTCCTATAAAGCTGAGCCTATGGCTGGGTTTCATAAAAGGACTAATTTAGCAGGCAACCTTCTGCCACGGTAACCCATCGTCATTGTCTCCCCGTGATCGCATTGCTGGGGTTGTGGGACGTTGTTAGCTGGTACACGAGGGCACCGGCAACCAGTACAAGTAACTGATGCTCTCATGGATTGACAGTGGCAGTTAAATTGATGAAACCGGAGCTACTTCTGGTCGCTGTTAAAGGCAGATGCTGGCCGTATAACCTAGCCGGCAGCTGCATTGGTAGGATGCAGACTTCACTTCTGAGCAACTTCATACACCCTGCATGTGACCTGTGCCAAAAATATACATCACAGGTTACTAGGGGGTAAACGCTATCACGTAGCCCCAGCGCTGTACTCTGCTATGTCCAGAAGTCCAATAGAGAGTGAATGGAGCAGTGGTGTGCATGCAATGGCCAATATTCAATTCCGATAAGACATTTCAGAGCCCCTGTCTCCATTTCTGCTTGTGGTATGTAAACCTGTGAGTACAACTGTACATGTAACTACACGGAAGAAGCACACTGCCAGGAGACAGGGCACCAACGTATACTGGCAACATTGCGATGATCTGACGGGACTGTTTTTCCTTCACTGCCCATGTAATTGCAGATGGGTGGGTGATAAAGGCTGGTAGCACACACATATTTTGGATCTCCAACAAACGTACTCTAGAAAAACAGTTTACAAACGTTTAACTGCACTTAAAAAGCTAAACTTCTGTCTAGTAAATACATTTAATGCTAAACTAAAACCAGTCATTTTCTCCCACATTCTAAAGGTCCCTTTCTCTCCCATTCTCCTGTCATTATACTGAAGGTCACCTTCACATAAAAAACAACTTTAGCATGGAGAAGACTCTCAATTAGTTCTACAAATTGTACTGTAAGTGCAGGCGATTGTGGCGCTCACTACTGCCATCTTGTGGTCTGCTAAAAACTACAACTCAACATTCCACTTCACTAACTACAAATAACAAGCCAAGACCACTTTTTTTTACAATAACCAAAGTTGAATTTTTAAAACACACATAAGATAATGACCAAAATTCGGAAATTGTAATATTACAATGAGCAGATTGTAAAATACATTATATTCATTCCATAATATATTATGCTTAAATGCATTTATCTATTGAGATACAATTTAGACAAATGTACCGTAAGTCATCGAGACAAAAGCAGCTTCAGTGAGAAAGAATAAAGCGGCTCGATAATTAGTGTATCAGTGTTTGCTCTAGTTGACAAGTGCAATTGTTTGTAGGGTAGATCTAAATGAGGCAGACGCAGTGGATTTTCTGCCATGGATTGGCATGAGAAAAATACACAGTACATATTGGAGTAACAAGATTGTGGTTTAAATTGAACAAAATTTCATATACATTCTGCAGAGAAAATCCTCAGCAGAATTAGTTCTACGTGGCAGATGTGAAATTTGCAACATTTAAATGTATTTATTTTACCCACTTATATAGCACCATTAGGGTATGTGCACACGTCCGGATTTTTTGCAGAAATTTCCTGACAAAAACCGGACATTTCTGCCAGAAATCCGCATGCGTTTTTTTTTGGCATTTGTTATGTGCTTTTTGTGCAGGTTTTTTTTGCAGTTTTTCCCAATGCATAGAATAGCGGGAAAAACACGAAAAATCTGCAAAATTAATGAACATGTTCATTTTTTTCCCGTGATGCGTTTTTTTCGCGTAAAAAAAACCGCATCATGTGCACAAAAATTGCGGAATGCATTCTAAATGATAGGATGCATATGTATGCGTTTTTTAATGCGTTTTTATTGCGAAAAAAATGCGAAAATTCCTGAATGTGTGCACATACCCTAAATTCCACAGAGCTTTATTTATACACATTATCACTGTCCCCATCGGGGCTCACAATCTAGATTCCCTATCAGTATGTCTTTGGCGTGTGGGAGGAAACCCAGGGAGAACACACAAACTCCTTGCAGATGTTGTCATTGGTTGTTCAATAAAACCCACAGTGATTTTCTCCACTGAGGATATTGATAAGTCTATTAGGTAGTCATGGGGTGCACATCCAACTATACATTATAATTACAGCTTAAAGGGGCTGTCCACTACTTGGACAACCTCTTCTCAATCAGTATGTTTTGCCCTATTAAAATAAAAACACTTATACTCCCCTCCGGTGCCTTTCCAGTGGTGTTGGCATTGTCTTTCCCATCGATTGCGTAACAGTGTGACGTCACACGAACTCTGCGACCAATCAGCAGCCGCTTCACTCACCCCACTTTTGGACAAATCGCTTAAATATAGAGGAAGTGAGCGCTGCTGCTCGCTCTCTTTCTCCGGATGTATGTGATACATCTGAAGGTGGGGAAAGTGAAGCAGCCGTCCATTGGCTGTGGGGTTCACGTGACGTCACACTGTTTGGTGATCGCTGGAAAAGTCAATGCCAAAACTGCTGGAATGATAGCAGCTCTGGGAGTGAGTATAAGTGTTGTTTTATTGGGGGTAAACATACAAATTGAGAAGGGGTGTCCTAGTAGAGGACAACCCATTTAAATCCAGAGGGTAAACTGAAGACTTGAATGCACTATTGTGTTAGGGAACTGCATACAATGCTTTATTCTAATATACAGTGCTAAGCAAAAATAAGTATACCCGCTTTGAAAATTAAGATTTGAGGCAAGAACTAATATCATTGCTTTACTTGCCATATGAAGCAGCTCTTAATTCCTCAAAATACAAGTTCTATTCATCACTAAATAAGCCTACCCGATATATGGCAAACAGGATCAAAAAACTAAGAACCCAAAACAAAATAAATAGAATCTCCTCTATGGGGGGCAATGCCACGTTATTCCACCCTCAGGACATAGCCAATGAATTCTCCATATATTATACCAAATTATACAACCTAAACTTAGACCCATCATCGCCTCCCCCAAACGAACTCGACATCAAGGCATATCTAGCAAATATTGAGCTGCCATCCCTAACTAATGATGATCTGAACTCTTTGTCTGCGCCTTTTACCACCCAAGAAGTTGAAGACACTATCAATCACCTCAACCTCCATAAGTCACCTGGGTCAGATGGCTACAATAATGCCTATTATAAAGCCTTTGGCAAAAGTTTATCTCCACATCTTGTGAAGCTTTTCAACTATGCTTCAACGACAGGATCTTTTCCACCAGAGATGTTGGAGGCCTCTATCACACTAATTCCAAAACAATCAGGCGATCCCATGTCACCAAGTAGCTACAGACCGATATCCCTTCTAAACACAGATATAAAAATATTTTCAAAAATCCTGGCAAATAGGCTGAGCTACATTTTACCCAACTTAATAGCCAATGACCAAATGGGTTTCGTTAAGGGCAGGCAACCAGCTGATGCTACAAGGAGAATACTGGACTCCATCAAACTCACTAATTGAACCAGGACCCCAACAGTTTTTATATCACTAGATGCTGAGAAAGCATTTGATCGTATTGATTGGAGCTTTCTCAGACAGGCTTTAATCAAATTTGGTTTTAATAGTAACCTCATTACCACATTCATGACATTATACAAAGGCCCTACAGCAAAAATTACCTGTAATAATCATGTCTCGGATGCATTTGTCATTAACAATGGTACGAGACAGGGATGTCCTCTTTCTCCACCACTTTTTAACTTAGCATTGGAACCTTTAGTGGAACACATAAGGCAAAACCCCAAAATAACTGGTCTGTGCACTAATAGTCGCCAGCATAAGATTAGCTTATTTGCAGACGACATAATAATAATTTTGACAAGATTGAGTTTCATAAACATTTTTTTAATCCATAATATGAAAGTAAGGTTAATAATATAATTTTTATTACAAAACCTTCAGTTTTACTCAAATTAGTTGATGCAAAGATGAATACTCCCCACATCAAAAACGGCAACATCTAGTATTTTGTATGACCTCCACAAGGACAGCACCAAGTCTTCTGGGCATGGAAGGAACAAGTTGGGGACATATTACAACATCTATCTTTTTCCATTTGGTCAAGAACAACCTATTTAGAGCTTGGTAGCTGGTTGGAGGGTGATGCTCAACTTGTGTCTTCAGAATTCCCCATAGGTGTTGGATTGGGTTCACATCAGGAGACTTATTTGGCCACTGAATCACTTTTTGTTTTTCAGAAATGTAACAGATGTTTTTTTAATCATTATCATGTTGGAAAAGTGCAAATATACAAAGGGCACGGAGTGATGGTAGCATCTTCTCTTTCAATATAGAGCAGTGTATCTGAGAACTCAAGATAATGTCAATTAAATGTAGCTCCCCGACACCAGCAGCACTCATAAGAACACTGCCACCACCATTTTTCACTTTAGGCACCATGCATTTTCCTTTGTACTCCTTACCTTTGCGACTCCATACAGTTTTGAAGCCACCAGACTTTTATTTAGTTGTACTCATTTTTGCCACATGGTCTTGAATAAATCGGTTAGGAAAATTAACTTTTTGGGAGTGAAAAATAATTTGTAGTATGATATCCCATAGAAAATATTTATTCTCAAAAGACAATAAAGGTTTACTCATTTATGCTGCACACTGTATATTCCCGCACTCACAGGAGAGGGAGTGTGTCAGCAGATACCACAGCCTGTGTTCGCTTTCTCTGTGCGCTATATACAATCAGTGGACTGAATCTAACTTTCCCAACACTAAAGAGGTTGTCCAGGACTATTTTTTTTTACTATGGGCCTAAAATCTAAACAAGAAGGTAGTTGCTAATGGAGGCACCTTCCTGACTGTTCTACCCTTCACCATCTCAATCTGGTCACCGACCGCTTCAGCCAATGATCCAGAAGGTGCATGTCTCAGATTGCTCTGTCTACAGGGTGTGACTGCTGAGGTCATGCTGACTGACAGGCGGCTCCCAGCAATTATGCTTTCGGGAGCTGCCTGTCAATCAGCAGTATGTCGGCAGTCATGCCCCATCAACAGAGCAGTGAGGAAAAGAAGCTATCAACTACTTGACTTAGTTCTTAGGCCCTTAAAGGTGCTTCTCATAAAATTAGATCATCAAAAAGTTAATTTATTTCAGTTCTTCAATACAAAAAGTGAAACTCATTATTACAAACAGAGTGATCTAGTTCACGTGTTTATTTCTGTTAATGTTGATGATTATGGCTTACATTCAATGAAAACCAAAATGAAAAGTCATTATCTCAGTAAATTAGAATAATTAACAAAAAACCCTGCAAAGGCTTCCTAAGCATTTAAAAAAGGTCCCTTAGTCTGTTTCGGTAAGCTCCACAATCATGGGGAAGACTGCTGACTTGACAGATATCCAGAAGGCAGTCATTGACCCACTCCACAAGAAGGGTAAGCCATTAACCCCTTCATGACCCAGCCTATTTTGACCTTAATGACCTGGCCATTTTTTGCAATTCTGGCCAGAGTCCCTTTATGTGGTAATAACTCAGGAATGCTTCAACGGATCCTAGCGATTCTGAGATTGTTTTTTCATGACATATTGGGCTTCATGTTAGTGGTAAATTTAGGTAGATCATTTTTTAGCTCATTTGTGGAAAAAAATTGGAAATTTGGCAAAAATGTTAAAAATTTCGCAATTTTCAAATTTCACATTTTTATTCTGTCAAACCAGAGAGTTATGTGACACAAAAAAGTTAATAAATAACATTTCCCACATGTCTACTTTACATCAGCACAATTTTGGGAAAAAAAATAATTTGTTAGGAAGTTATAAGGGTTCAAAGTTTATCAGCAATTTCTCACTTTTCCAGCAAAATTTACAAAACCATTTTTTTTAGTGACCACATCACATTTGAAGTCCATTTGAGGGGCCTATATGACAGAAAACACCCAAAAGTGACACCATTCCAAAAACTGCACCCCTCAAGCTACTCAAAACTACATTCAAGAGGATTATTAACCTTCACAGGAACTAAAGTAACGTGGAAGGAAAAAATGGATATTTTAGCTTTTTCAACAAAAAATTTATTTTAGCCTCAATTTTTTCATTTTCACAAGGGCAACAGGATAAAATGGATCCTAAAATTTGTTGGGAAATTTCTCCCGAATACATCGATGCCTCATATGTAGTCATAAAGCACTGTTTGGGTGCACAGCAGAGCTCGGAAGGGAAGGAGCGCCATTTGAGTTTTTGAATGGAAAATTAGCTTCAATCGTTAGCAGACACCATGTCGCGTATGAAGAGCCCCTGTGTACCTAAACATTGAAGCTCCCCCACAAGTGACCCCATTTTGGAAACTAGACCCTCCCCAAGGAACTTATCTAGATGCATAGTGAGCACTTTGAACGCCCAGGTGCTTCACTAAAGTTTATAGCGCCTGGGCATGAAAATAAAAAAAAATCATATTTTTTCCACAAACATGATCTTTTAGTCCCCAATTTTTTTTCCCCAAGGGTAACAGGAGAAATTGGACCCCAAAAGTTGTTGTCCAATTTGTCCAGAGTACGTTGATAACCCATATTGGGAGAAAACTACTGTATAGGCACACGTCGGGGCTTGGAAGGGAAGTAGTGACGTTTTGGAATGCAGACTTTGATGGAATGGTCTGTAGGCGTCATGTCACGTTTGGAGAGCCCCTGATGTACCTAAACAGTGGAAACCCCCCCACAAGTGACCCCATTTTGGAAACTAGACCCCCCCAAGGAACTTATCTAGATGTGTGGTGAGAACTTTGAACCCCCAGGTGTTTAACTAAAGTTTATAGTGCTCGGGCATGAAAATAAAAAAAAAAATCATATTTTTTCCACAAACAATGTTTTAGTCCCCAATTTTTTTCCCCAAGGGTAACAGGAGAAATTGGACCCCAAAAGTTGTTGTCCAATTTGTCCAGAGTACGCCGATACCCCATATGTGGGAGAAAACTACTGTATGGGCACACATCGGGGCTTGGAAGGGAAGTAGTGACGTTTTGGAATGCAGACTTTGATGGAATGGTCTGCGGGCGTCATGTCGCGTTTGGAGAGCCCCTGATGTGCCTAAACAGTGGAAACCCAATTCTAACTCCAACCCTAACACACCCCTAACCTTCGCCGCTGCATGTGTCGCGACTTTGTCATAGTCACAACAAATGCATGGAGAGCCCAACACACAGGCTCTCCATGCATGTGCTCTGACTGTGACACAGCCACGACACATGCAGCTGCAGAGCCAGACAGCTGATCAGCCGGCGTGCTCCATGTATCCGGGTTCCCTCTGCAGCTTATTCGGTAAGCACTATAGCTTGCCGAATAAGCAGGGACCCAATCAAATTCGCTCAACTCTAGTCATTGCCAAAGAAGCTGTCTTTTCAGAGTGCTGTATCAAAGCATATTTATGGAAAGTTGAGTAGAAGGAAAAAGTGTGGTAGAAAAAAGTGCACAAGCAATTGGAATAACCGCAGTCTTGAAAGGATTGTTAAGAGAAGGGCATCAAAAAATTTGGGGGAGATTCACAAGGATTGGACTGCTGCTGGAGTCATTGCTTCAAGAACCACCACACACAGACGTATCCAGGACATGGGCTACAAGTGTCGCATTCCTTGTGTTAAGCTTCTCACTCATGACCAATAGACAATGCCAGAAGCGTCTTACCTGGGCCAAGGAGAAAAAGAACTGGCCTGTTGCTCAGTGGTCCAAAGTGCTGCATTCAGATGATAGTAAATTTAATAATAATAATAATAATAATTTTATTTATATAGCGCCAACATATTCCGCAGCGCTTTACAACTTATAGAGGGATTTCATTTGGAAATCAAGGTCCCAGAGTCTGGAGGAAGAGTGGAGAGGCACACAATCCAAGCTGCTTGAGGTTTAGTGTGAAGTTTCCACAATAAGTGATGATTTGGGGAGCCATGTCAACTGCTGATGTAGGTCCACTATGTTTTATCAAGACCAAAGTCAGCGCAGCCGTCTACCAGGAAATTTTAAGTACTTCATGCTTATCTTTGCCGACAAGTCTTTTAGAGATGGAAATGTCATTCTCCAGCAGGACTTGGCACCTGTCCACACTGCCAAAAGCAATACCTGCCATGCCGCATTGATGCAGTAATTGATGCAAAAGGAGCCCCGACCAAGTATTGAGTGCATTTACTGAAAGTATATTTCAGTAGGCCAACATTTCGGATTTTAAAATCATTTTTCAAGCTGGTGTTATAAAGTATTCTAATTTACTGAGATAATGACTTTTGGGTTTTCATTGGCTATAAGCCATAATCATCAACATTAACAGAAATAAACACTTCAAATAGATCACTCTGTTAGTAATGATTCTATATAATATACGAGTTTCACTTTTTGCATTGAAAAACTGAAATTAAATTTTTGATGATATTCTAATTTTGTGAGAAGCACCTGTAGTTAAGAAACTAAACAGTCCATTTAAAACTAGGTTTACACCAGCACCTGGATTCAGAAACTGATCCATCCCACTACAACTCAAATGATGCCAGATGGTCTCCATTGGCTGTACTTAGTTCTGTTTGGTTTCTGATTGAGTGGAAGATATTTTAATGGAAAGTCAAAGGCAAATGTATATGACAACACAATGGCTCAGTGGTTCGCTATCATGAATCCCCAATGGCTAGGGATAGCACAGGACAAGCAAGGTACAAATAAATAACGGACGAGCTCTAGGGTGATGGAACCTGGGCTGACCGCTGCCCTACGCCTGACAAACGCAACTAGAGATAGCCAGGGAGCGTGCCTACGTTGGTTCTAGACGCCACGCACCAGCCTAAGAGCTAACTAGTACTGCAGAGAAAATAAAGACCTCACTTGCCTCCAGAGGGATGAACCCCAAAAGGTATAGTTGCCCCCCACATGTATTGACGGTGAAATGAGAGGAAGGCACACACATAGAGATGATATATATAGGTTTAGCAAATTGAGGCCCGCTGTAAACTAGAAAGCAGAACGATACAAAAGGGGTCTGAGCGGTCAGCAAAAAACCCTAATCAAAAAACCATCCTGAGATTACAAGAACCCATGTGCCAACTCATGGCACATGGGGAGAACCTCAGTCCACTAGAGCTACCAGCTAGCATAGAGACATAATAAGCAAGCTGGACAAAAAACCAAACAACTGAAAATCAGCACTTAGCTTATCCTGAAAGATCTGGGAGCAGGTAGGCAGGAACCAAACAGAGCACATCTGAATACATTGATAGCCGGCAAGGGAATGACAGAAAGGCCAGGTAAAATAGGAAACACCCAGCCTCTGATGGACAGGTGGAAACCAAAGGCCGCAACCCACCAAAGTCACCCAGTACCAGCAGTAACCACCAGAGGGAGCCCACAAACAGAATCCACAACAGTACCCCCCCTTGAGGAGGGGTCACCGAACCCTCACGAGAACCCCCAGGGCGATCAGGGTGAGCTCTATGGAAGGCGCGGACCAAATCAGTCGCATGAACATCGGAGGCGACCACCCAGGAATTATCCTCCTGACCATAACCCTTCCACTTAACCAAATACTGGAGTTTGCGTCTGGAAACACGAGAATCCAAGATCTTCTCAACAACATACTCCAATTCTCCCTCCACCAGCACCGGAGCAGGAGGCTCAACCGAAGGAACAACGGGCACCTCATACCTCCGCAACAACGACCGATGGAACACATTATGAATAGCAAACGATGCTGGGAGATCCAAACGAAAAGATACAGGGTTAAGAATCTCCGAGATCCTATAAGGACCGATGAACCGAGGCTTGAACTTAGGAGAAGAGACCTTCATAGGGACAAAACGAGAAGACAACCACACCAAATCCCCAACAAGAAGTCGGGGACCCACGCGGCGACGGCGATTAGCAAACTGCTGAGTCTTCTCCTGAGATAACTTCAAATTGTCCACCACCTGATTCCAAATCTGATGTAGCCTGTCCACCACCACGTCCACTCCAGGACAATCCGAAGACTCCACCTGACCAGAGGAAAAACGAGGATGAAACCCCGAATTACAAAAAAAAGGAGAGACCAACGTGGCAGAACTAGCCCGATTATTAAGAGCAAATTCGGCCAGTGGCAAAAAAGCAACCCAGTCATCTTGATCAGCAGAAACAAAACACCTCAAATAAGTTTCCAAGGTCTGATTAGTTCGCTCCGTCTGGCCATTCGTCTGAGGATGGAATGCAGACGAGAAAGACAAATCAATGCCCATCTTGGCACAAAACGTCCGCCAAAATCTAGACACAAACTGGGATCCCCTGTCAGAAACGATATTCTCCGGAATCCCATGCAAACGAACCACGTTCTGAAAAAATAAAGGGACCAACTCAGAGGAGGAAGGCAACTTAGGCAAGGGCACCAAATGAACCATCTTAGAAAAGCGGTCACATACAACCCAGATAACGGACATTTTCTGTGAAACCGGGAGATCAGAAATAAAATCCATGGAAATGTGCGTCCAAGGCCTCTTCGGGATGGGCAAGGATAACAACAACCCACTGGCCCGAGAACAGCAAGGCTTAGCTCGAGCACATACTTCACAAGACTGCACAAAGGTACGCACATCCCTAGACAAGGAAGGCCACCAAAAAGACCTGGCCACCAAGTCTCTAGTACCAAATATTCCAGGATGACCAGCCAACACAGAAGAATGGACCTCGGAGATGACTCTACTGGTCCAATCATCCGGAACAAACAGTCTTTCTGGTGGACAACGATCCGGTTTATCCACCTGAAACTCCTGCAATGCACGTCGCAAGTCTGGGGATACGGCGGACAATATTACCCCATCCCTAAGGATACCAGTAGGCCCAGAGTCTCCAGGAGAGTCAGGCACAAAACTCCTGGAAAGAGCATCTGCCTTCACATTCTTTGAACCTGGCAGGTATGAAACCACGAAATTGAAACGAGAAAAAAAACAACGACCAACGAGCCTGTCTAGGATTCAAACGCCTGGCAGACTCAAGGTAAATGAGATTCTTGTGATCAGTCAAGACCACCACACGATGTTTAGCACCCTCAAGCCAATGACGCCACTCCTCAAATGCCCACTTCATGGCCAAAAGCTCCCGATTACCCACATCATAATTGCGCTCGGCGGGCGAGAATTTTCTAGAGAAGAATGCACATGGCTTCATCACCGAGCCATTAGAACTTCTCTGTGACAAAACCGCCCCCGCTCCAATCTCGGAAGCATCAACCTCAACCTGGAAAGGAAGTGAAACATCTGGTTGACACAACACAGGAGCAGAAGAAAACCGGCGCTTAAGTTCCTGAAAGGCCCCCACGGCCGCAGGAGACCAATCAGCAACATCAGCACCCTTTTTAGTCAAATCAGTCAAAGGTTTAACAATACTGGAAAAATTAGCAATGAACCGACGATAAAAATTAGCAAACCCCAAGAACTTCTGTAGGCTCCTAACAGATGTAGGTTGTGTCCAGTCACAAATTGCCTGAACCTTGACGGGATCCATCTCAATAGTAGAAGGAGAAAAAATGTACCCCAAAAAAGAAATCTTCTGGACTCCGAAGAGACACTTTGAGCCCTTCACAAACAGAGAATTGGCCCGCAGAACCTGAAACACCTTCCTGACCTGTAGAACATGAGACTCCCAGTCATCAGAAAACACCAAAATATCATCCAAATACACAATCATAAACTTATCCAGATATTCACGGAAAATATTGTGCATAAAGGACTGAAAGACTGACGGAGCATTGGAGAGTCCAAAAGGCATTACCAAATACTCAAAATGGCCCTCAGGCGTATTAAATGCGGTTTTCCACTCATCACCCTGTTTTATCCGCACCAGATTATACGCACCGCAAAGATCTATCTTAGTGAACCACCTAGCCCCCTTAATGCGAGCAAACAAATCAGTCAATAATGGCAATGGATACTGATATTTGACTGTAATCTTATTCAGAAGGCGATAATCTATACAAGGCCTCAGGGAACCATCTTTCTTTGCCACGAAAAAAAAACCTGCTCCCAGAGGGGACGAAGATGGACGAATATGTCCCTTTTCCAAGGACTCCTTAATATAATTCCGCATAGCAGTATGCTCTGGCAGTGACATATTAAATAAACGACCCTTAGGGAACTTACTGCCAGGAATCAATTCTATAGCACAGTCACAATCTCTATGAGGAGGAAGCGAATTGAGCTTAGGCTCCTCAAAAACATCCCTATAGTCAGACAAAAACTCAGGGATCTCAGAAGGAGTAGATGAAGCGATAGAAATCGGAGGTGCATCATCATGAACCCCCTGACATCCCCAGCTTAACACAGACATTGTTTTCCAGTCCAGGACAGGATTATGAGTTTGTAAACATGGCAGACCCAGCACTAGTACATCATGTAAATTATACAGTACAAGGAAGCGAATCACCTCCTGATGAACGGGAGTCATGCGCATGGTCACTTGTGTCCAATACTGCGGTTTATTCATAGCCAATGGTGTAGAGTCAATTCCCTTCAGAGGAATAGGAACTTCCAGAGGCTCCAGACTAAAACCGCAGCGTTTAGCAAATGACCAATCCATAAGACTCAGGGCAGCGCCCGAATCCACATAGGCATCAACGGAAATGGAAGACAGTGAAAAAATCAGAGTCACAGACAAAATGAACTTAGGCTGCAGAGTACCAATGGCAAAAGATTTGTCAAGCTTTTTTGTGCGTTTAGAGCATGCTGATATAACATGAGCTGAATCACCACAATAAAAACACAATCCATTTTTCCGCCTATAATTTTGCCGTTCACTTCTGGACTGAATTCTATCACATTGCATAGTCTCAGGTGCCTGTTCAGAAGACACCGCCAACTGGTGCACGGGTTTGCGCTCCCGTAAACGCCGATCAATCTGAATGGCCATAGCCATAGACTCATTCAGACCTGTAGGCGTAGGGAACCCCACCATAATATCCTTAATGGCCTCAGAAAGACCATTTCTGAAGTTTGCAGCCAGGGCGCATTCATTCCACTGAGTAAGCACCGACCATTTCCGAAATTTTTGACAATATATTTCCGCTTCATCATGCCCCTGAGAGAGGGCTAACAAAGCCTTTTCAGCCTGAATCTCCAGGTTGGGTTCCTCATAGAGCAATCCCAATGCCAGAAAAAACGCATCCACACTGAGCAATGCAGGATCCCCTGGTGCCAATGCAAATGCCCAATTCTGAGGGTCGCCCCGCAGGAAAGATATTACAATCCTGACCTGTTGAGCAGGGTCTCCAGAGGAGCGAGATTTTAAAGAAAGAAACAATTTACAATTGTTCCTGAAATTCAGGAAGGTAGATCTATCTCCAGAGAAGAACTCTGGAATAGGAATTCTAGGTTCAGACATGGGAGTGTGAACAACAAAATCCTGTATGTTTTGAACTTTTGCCGCGAGATTACTCAGGCTGGAAGCCAAACTCTGGACATCCATGTTAAACAGCTAAGATCAGAGCCATTCAAGGGTTAAGAGGAGGTAAGAAGCAGCTAGACAGCAATTAAGGGCTAGGCAGCAAAACTCTGAAGGGAAAAAAAAAAAAAAAAAAAAATTTCCCTTAAACACTTCTTTTTCTCCTGCTTCAGCCCAAACAATTAACACTTTGTGGGCCGGCTATACTGTCATGAATCCCCAATGGCTAGGGATAGCACAGGACAAGCAAGGTACAAATAAATAACGGACGAGCTCTAGGGTGATGGAACCTGGGCTGACCGCTGCCCTACGCCTGACAAACGCAACTAGAGATAGCCAGGGAGCGTGCCTACGTTGGTTCTAGACGCCACGCACCAGCCTAAGAGCTAACTAGTACTGCAGAGAAAATAAAGACCTCACTTGCCTCCAGAGGGATGAACCCCAAAAGGTATAGTTGCCCCCCACATGTATTGACGGTGAAATGAGAGGAAGGCACACACATAGAGATGATATATATATAGGTTTAGCAAATTGAGGCCCGCTGTAAACTAGAAAGCAGAACGATACAAAAGGGGTCTGAGCGGTCAGCAAAAAACCCTAATCAAAAAACCATCCTGAGATTACAAGAACCCATGTGCCAACTCATGGCACATGGGGAGAACCTCAGTCCACTAGAGCTACCAGCTAGCATAGAGACATAATAAGCAAGCTGGACAAAAAAACAAACAACTGAAAATCAGCACTTAGCTTATCCTGAAAGATCTGGGAGCAGGTAGGCAGGAAACAAACAGAGCACATCTGAATACATTGATAGCCGGCAAGGGAATGACAGAAAGGCCAGGTAAAATAGGAAACACCCAGCCTCTGATGGACAGGTGGAAACCAAAGGCCGCAACCCACCAAAGTCACCCAGTACCAGCAGTAACCACCAGAGGGAGCCCACAAACAGAATCCACAACAGTTCGCACTGTAGACTTCCAGTTTTGGGATCCTGAGTTCAAATCCCACATAGGACAACATCTCCAAGAAGTTAGTATGTTCTTCCTATGTTTGTTTGGGTTTCCCCCAGGTTCTCCTGTTTCCTCCCACACTCCAAAGACATACTGATAGGGAATTTAGATTGTGAGCCTCAATGGGGACAGTGATGATGATGTCTGCAAAGCGTTGAGGAGTATGACGAGGAGTATAAAATAAGTTAAATAAACGTCAACCAACCTACATTTCTTGAAAGGTAATCTGTCGCCACATTTGAATTATGTTAACTATTACAATTGGCACATAGGTTATAGACTGCTGGAAATAGTCCTCCCTGTGTGTCTCATATCAGATGCCCTGTTGTGGATAAATAATTTTTTATAACTTTATGTAAATGACCTCTTCCAGGTTATGGGGAGGACGCTGCCTGGAAGATAACTCTGCCTCCAGAGCTTGTTTTATATGAAGGCGCAGTTACCAGTGTGATGTGTGATGGCCACTCTCTGGTCACAGTTGGCTGTTATGAAAAACTTGAGGCTCTATACCTAAACACTCTACAACATTTGTAGCCATGCAGTGGAATAATAACCCTGTAAGTACTGTAGTGCTAGGCTGATTTTGGATAAGAAGCTGCTGCCATAAAAGTATCTTGGTGGGAATTTCACCTTTGCCACAGTTTTCTGCGGTAGGTTCACTAACAAGGGAGAGGCGCATCTGCACAATGATTAATCATGGACTGTTCCTCTGCAAGGAAATGTGTAAGAGCCCAAACTTTAATGACTCGCTGGACTTAGAATAGCTTCACAGCAGCTGCGCGCTGGGTACAAACTTAGTATGAGAAATACAGTGCAAGAGAGGGCAACATCAGACATTGACGGAGGTTACACTGTTAAATCAGAGTTCAGCACTCAGGCCGCAAAGCTCTATTACAGTTGCATAATGAAAGGAAGAAATTTAACATTAAGTAGAAGCCAAAAATGACTTCCTATCTGTGCTTTGCTGATTTTTTTTTTTTGCTGAATAGTTATACTAGAACTACTTCAAATAATGACTAGTAATTAAATTATCATATAGTATATATAAATGCTCACATTTTTAACCTCTTAAGGAACAGGCCATTTTGGTACACAGGACCACGGAAAATGTTCCAATTTTTCATCTTGCCATTCCAGAAGTGATACATTCATCCTGTTTGCATCAGTGCATAGATGTGGGGTCAAATTGTAGGTTCTGCACACACACATACCACTTTAAGATACACTTATGTTATGTTGGCATTTACCGGTACTTCTCATGCATTTCATTTTGTAGGGAACAAGCAAAAAAAACTAACTCAAAACAAACAAAAAAAGAACACCCCCATTATTTTTTTTTTCCTATCATATTACCTTATTCATCACTGATATAGAATAATTGTATATATTTATATTTGTTGTGTTGACTGTAGATATACAAAATATATGAGGGTTATATAGTTGAATATGTGATTTTTTAAATTGTTTTATACAAAAAATGCTTTTATTACTGGGTATTCAAAAGGAACGTGACACGTCAAAAAAACTCTATTAACCTGCGGATATGTGGTTAAACTTCAGGTTAATAGTCTTCTGAATCTGCCTAGTGCCTGCATGTAGAGCCGGGCTGCCAAGAGGAAATCAACTGTATTCCCCAATCAGTGTTCTGGTTTCAGTCACGGGGGCAGCGCGGATTCAGACACAGCTCTGTGTATAGAAAGCAGCAGCTGTAACCATGCCCCCCGACACAGACTGACAGCTCGCTCAGCATTAGGAACGGCTGTCAGTCAGTGTCGGTTACAGCAATCCCTTTCTATGCACAGAGCGGTAACTGAACTCACGCTGGGGCAGCTACCATGACTGAAACCCAAACACTAACTTCAAAAAACTGACCGTCACATCAAACATAGAATAAGTGTGAACAGGTGCTGAAACCTAGAGTCACCAACTCATATATTCTCAAACAAAAAGGCAGCGCACTGTAGTGCCATAGCACGTAAATATGAAATATGAAGCCACAATAAGGCATTTCTCGTTTCCAGGGCCTAGCAATGCCTTTCCTCACTTAGAATAAAGTCTTCATCTGTACTTTACGCAGCACACTGTAGCGCCGTGGCTTCCAGGTACACATGAGTTGGCCAATTTATGCGCTAAACTTTCTCAGTTTTTCATATTTCATTTTTTATACTTTTCATATTTCTAATGCAGTAATGCAATTCAATTTTCATATTTCAGGTTTACATGCTATGGCGCTACAGTGTGCTGCCTTTTTGTATATCCTGGTGATTCGAAGATTTTTTTTTTTCCCCTCACACATTGTACTTTATGTTAGTGGTAAATTGAAGTTGATAAGTTTTTTTATTTTTTTTGTAAAAATATCTAATCTTTTGTAAAAATATCTAATTTGATGAAAATTTTGAAAAAATAGGGATTTTCATCTTTGAATGCTTTTATCCATAATCCAGATAGCCATACCACACAAAATAGTTTAAATAACATTTCCCACATGTCTACTTAATGTCAGCTTCATTTTTCAAATGTCGTGTTATTTCGTTACAATGTTAGAAGTATTAAAATTAAGCAGAATTTTTTCTTATCAAGGAAATTTACAAATCCAATTTTTTATGGACCTATTCACGGTTGAAGGGACATTGAAGGCACTATATACAGTTGTGGCCAAAAGTATTGACACATCTGCAATTCTGTCAGATAATACTCAGTTTCTTCCTGAAAATGATTGCAAACACAAATTCTTTGGTATTATTATCTTCATTTAATTTGTCTTAAATGAAAAAACGCAAAAAGAATTGTTCTAAAGCCAAATTGGATATAATTCCACACCAAACATAAAAAAGGGGGTGGACAAAAATATTGGCACTGTTCGAAAAATCATGTGATGCTTCTCTAATTTGTGTAATTAACAGCACCTGTAACTTACCTGTGGCACCTAACAGGTGTTGGCAATAACTAAATCACACTTGCAGCCAGTTGACATGGATTAAAGTTGACTCAACCTCTGTCCTGTGTCCTTGTGTGTACCACATTGAGCATGGAGAAAAGAAAGAAGACCAAAGAACTGTCTGAGGACTTGAGAAACCAAATTGTGAGGATGCATGAGCAATCTCAAGTCCATCTCCAAAGACCTGAATGTTCCTATGTCTACCGTGCGCAGAGTCATCAAGAAGTTTAAAGCCCATGGCACTGTGGCTAACCGCCATAGATGTGGAGGGAAAAGAAAAAT
Source organism: Ranitomeya variabilis (assembly GCF_051348905.1). Taxonomy (NCBI): domain Eukaryota; kingdom Metazoa; phylum Chordata; class Amphibia; order Anura; family Dendrobatidae; genus Ranitomeya; species Ranitomeya variabilis. Next base: position 955,703,299 of record NC_135232.1, read on the forward strand.
TGACAAGAGATTTCAACGCAAGATTGTGCGGATGTTGGGTAAAGAACCTCGACTAACATCCAAACAAGTTCAAGCTGCCCTGCAGTCCGAGGGTACAACAGTGTCAACCCGTACTATTCGTCAGCGTTTGAATGAAAAGGGACTGTATGGTAGGAGACCCAGGAAGATCCCACTTCTTACCCCGAGACATAAAAAAGCCTGGCTGGAGTGTGCCAAAACTTACCTGAAAAAGCCTAAAACGTTTTGGAAGAATGTTCTCCAGTCAGATGAGACAAAAGTAGAGCTTTTTGGGCAAAGGCATCAACATAGAGTTTACAGGAGAAAAAAAGATGAATTCAAAGAAAAGAACACGGTCCCTACAGTCAAACATGGCGGAGGTTCCCTGATGTTTTAGGGGTTGCTTTGCTGCCTCTGGGACTGGACTGCTTGACCGTGTGCATGGCATTATGAAGTCTGAAGACTACCAACAAATTTTGCAGCATAATGTAGGGCCCAGTGTGAGAAAGCTGGGTCTCCCTCAGAGGTCATGGGTCTTCCAGCAGGACAATGACCCAAAACACACTTCAAAATTCACTAGAAAATGGTTTGAGAGAAAGCACTGGAGACTTCTAAGGTGGCCAGCAATGAGTCCAGACTTGAAACCCATAGAACACCTGTGGAGAGATCTAAAAATGGCAGTTTGGAGAAGGCACCCTTCAAATATCAGGGACCTGGAGCAGTTTGCCAAAGAAGAATGGTCTAAAATTCCAGCAGAGCATTGTAAGAAACTCATTGATGGTTACCGGAAGCGGTTGAGCGCAGTTATTTTGGCTAAAGGTTGTGCAACCAAGTATTAGGCTGAGGGTGCCAATAATTTTGTCTGGCCCATTTTTGGAGTTTTGTGTGAAATGATCAATGTGTTGCTTTTTGCTTCATTCTCTTTTGTGTTTTTTTCATTTAAGACAAATTAAATGAAGATAATACCAAAGAATTTGTGTTTGAAATCATTTTCAGGAAGAAACTGAGTATTATCTGACAGAATTGCAGGGGTGTCAATACTTTTGGCCATAACTGTATGATACCCTTTTTAAAACAGCACTCAAGTTATTCTAAAAAGCTGTTAGAAAATTTGTAAACTCTTCATGTCCTTCACAGGAATTAAAGGGATGATCCACAGGTCAAATAAATTTGTATCTAAATCCCCATTTAGTGCCGTAATCTAAACTCATTTCTAATATGTTTGCTTTAAAAATTCCCTACTGTTCCCTAACTACACTATCAAAGTGTATGTTCTATTTTCCCAGTGCGTCTTGGGATACTCAATCTAAGTCTCCTCAGGGGACAGAGGCTTCGATCACTGCCGCAGCACCTGCCCCTCTCTCTGAAATGAAGCATCATCAGTGACGCGCGTTTTAGGAGCAGGGATAGTCCTTGCCCTGTAATGTGCACAATAACAGCACATTCTTTGTTGCTGGATCAGCTCAGCAGTAACAAGCCGGCAACACAGAGGAAAGCGCACTGTCAGTGTGCGGCACCAGGATACCCAGTGCAAGAGACCAGCACCGCCCCCCAAGTGATGTCATTTGCGTGAGTGGCGCTGTTCTTTGCACGTCGCTGGATATTCTCAGACCGCACTCTTGTCAATGAGCTTTCCGGTCTGATGGTATCCATCCTTTTAGGCATGCACACGTATGGCCGTCCACACGTGTGCGCTAAAAAGATGCCTAGAATGCTGGAGTACCACCAGAACAGAGACCAGTACAAAATGACTGCATCTGCCCCATTATAGTGAGTGGTTCCATTAGGGGTTTTGTCAGAATTGACGTTTTTGGCAGTCTACATGGATACCCCTAATGCAACAGCTCAGTGGGAAACATAGGATAAGTGTGAACTGAGCCTTATTCTGATTTTTGGGAGGTAGAATGAACAAATAGACAGCAGTAAAAGAATAGTTTTTATTTTAGTGCAGTTCATCGTGAGGTATAAGTGATGACTGCTTTATTCTTCAGGTCAGTAGAATGACAACTTTTTGCTTCTATCATATAGTAACAATGCTTTTTCATTAAAAAATAAATACGTTTTTAGGTTGCTATTTTTGAAATGCGGTAACTTTTTAATTTTTTTTTAGTGAACAGAGCTGTATGAGGACTTATTTTATGCTTGACGAGTTGAAGATTTTTTTTGGTGGGGAACATAACATATGTTGACAGCTTTTTATTCAGATTTTTCATATGTGGATTGAACAAAAAACAGCAATTCAGTTACTGTTTTTCCATATATTTTTTGCACGGTTCACTGTGCTGTAAAAGTGATAAGACCGATTTATTATTCGGGTCAGTAAAATTACAGACACCACATTTTTATTTTTTTATGCTTAGCTACTTTCACACACTAAAAATAATATTTTAAAAAATTAATTTGTTTGCATCGCCATATTCTTAGAGCTGTAACTTATTTTTTTGTTGAATGAGCCATATTAGGGCTTGTCTTTTTTGGGACGATTTTGCGTTTTTATTTGTACCATTTTATCTTTACATGTGGCTTTTTGTTTTCTTTTTATTCAATTTTTTTGTGAGTCAGTATGATGAAAAAGCTACATTTTTTGGAGTGTTTTTGATTTTTTTTTATAGTACGGAATAAATAACGTTACCATTTTATAGATCGGGTTGTTCTGTACGCGGTGATACCAACATTTGTTAATTTCTGTTTTAACAAAAAAGCTGTTTTTAGTGACTACGGTAAATGGGTTTTTCTTGATTTATGTGCACTTTCTTGATTTATGTGCACTTTCTTGATTTATGTGCACTTTCTTTCTTTCACTTAGTCCCACTGTGGGACATGAATATTTTTTCCTTTGATCACTAGTCTGCATTTCAGTACTTGTGTTCTGCGGTACCTGAGAACTGTCAATTTTTCACTGACTCAGTCTGTTACACCCATCTGTAAGCAAGGTCTAACAGGCCATCATACCTTGGTGTTATCAGATGACCTCGGCGTGCGATGGCAATTATCAGCATCTGCGATTATGATCACTGAGGGTCTATGGTGTTAAAATGGCTGTTTTGACCACTTAGATGCCCCTGTCACGATCGACAGCATTAACCCCACAAACGGTGTATCGGTGGTTGTTAAGGGGTTAAGAGTGCATACAAAAGGTAGCTGTCATTGACAACTGCCTTTTTGTTACTTTGAATACACACTTCATGTCTGCTCTTCATCATAAAACATGCTTCAAATACCTATTCACAGCAGGGTGCAGAAAGGATTTCATAAGTGGGGTTATGAGTTATACAGATCAAAGGCTGGGAGCATTGGATCACTGCCCGCACCCAAAGCTGTAAAGAGCAGACATAGAATGTATATGGAGAGTAATTAACAGGTAGTTGTCAATGGTAAATAATCATTTGGGCAAAAAATGTGTGTCTGTATGCCTCCACTGGTACATAGAGGTTCAGTGCTTTCATCTTGTGCAGCCACTGTACTCCATAGACAGGATAAGATAAAACAATGTCCTCTGAATTATAATTCTAGTTTTACAGAATTATGGACATATCCGATGGAGAACACATTCCCATCTGTGGGTCAAATTGCAAAAAGTTTTGCAGATCTGTCCATATTTCCTGAGGTGTTCTCCTCCACCAGAAACGCTCATGGATCAAATTCGTAAGATGTAGCTGTATTTTATCTGCAGACTTTACCTGCAGACTTGTAGTTTTAGACTGGACAACCCCTTTAAACATCCCAGCTCTATAGCGCTAAGCATTACTGTCATTGTAATAAGGTGATATGCAGCCTAATAGAAATTAGGTCATTCCTCATCTCAGGCTGCTGCAGTATTACTGCAATTTGACTTTTCGACAGATTTAATCAGTTTTAGCACCATGGAATCCTCTGTTATTAATTTATTTGAAATGTTATTTTTTTATAATGATACATACACGATATAATTGGGCAGCACGGTGGCTCACAGGTTAGTACTGTTGCATTGCAGCACTGAGGTCCTGGGTTCAAATCTCACGAACTACAACATCTCCCCATGTTTCCACCGGGTTCTCAGGTTTCCTCCCACACTCCAAAAACATACTGATCAGTCATTTAGATTGTGAGCCCTAATGGGGCCAATGTCTGTACAGCACTGTGGAGTTAATGGCGCTATATAAAACTGTCACAACCCAACTGATGGGTGACCCGGGACTCCTTTGCTGTCCCTACCACTAGGGGGCGTCCTAGCTCACCCTATTGCCTGGGATACTTCAGAAGGTGAAGATGCCGGGGCCGCCTCCCTTTCCTTATCTCCTTACTCAGCCTTCTGTCAGCTCTCTTCCCCCACCCAGGAAAGAGGGGCGCTACTGTGCACCGCAGTGCATGAACCCGACGAGCAAGGCAACACAAACAAGGTGCAGTCTTCTGGCTCCTCTCTGTTTCGGTAACCCCGTGACAATAAGTAAGTAAAATAAATAATGTACTTAAAGGGTAACCATACAGTCATGTAGCTTTCAAGAATTAGTTAGCACGTTGACAGAAGCAGCAAGGGTTTGAAGGAAATTATAGAGCACTGTTAAGCTGTGTAGATGTGAATACAGATATGGAGTAAATTAGAAAGACTGTGCTGAGCTTTCTTACAAGTTTTTTTTATGTCTCGCTCTGCTTCTCACATGGGTTATAATTCGCTATGTAACCTGGCACCTCACTGATATGAGCTAGCTGATAGTCTTCCTTGTTTTGAGCAAGGCCTGAGTTGAGCTATTTTTTTCTCCAAAGTGAATGACAAATTCAGGAGGTGGGAGGGAATGAATTGTCTCATAAATGGACAAAAAAGCAAAGTTTGGTAATATATATTACAAAGTTTCATATGATCTCATGTACTACTGATTAATGCAGTTTGTTAAAAGTACAGTTCTCTTTTAAATAGTTGTGGACAACCCTTTTACATGCACTGCAATAGGGAATCTGCAGATGATCCCCTTTACTCTATGAGTCACAACGGAGATCTGATACCTAGAAAGACTCCCGACTCTATGGCCTACATCATATCCATAGTCTCTGTTTTACTCATTATAAGAAATGGTAATAAATGGAGGAAACCTAATCATATTAAAACGAAATCAAATTCATTTCAGATGTAATTTTTAACATATATTTCTTTATACTTTGTATAAATCTGATTTGCATTTTTAATTATAAAGAATGTTTTTTCTATTAATATTCTTCCAGAAATGACCAAACCTGCTTTAGTATTGCCCTTTGCGTTACAGATGACACATCCATACTTAAGAGAATTGATAATGAGCATCACTTTGCTCATTACAGATATTATTCCCACTTGTTTCTTGACCTCAGCACTGCATGTGACACGGATGGCGATTTGATTTTATGTGGACATCTGTGGTCTTCATATAACCTCAGTTACGGGTCAAGCTCCCATAATTGGTTATGCCTGGTCCTCACAGAAGACATTTTTTCAAGCCAAGTATAATTTGCTGCCGTCAGGATCCATTCGAAATTTCTAATTTGGCCAGTATATCATAGATTACATGTAATCGTCATTATCTTTTCTTGCAGAGGATAAAAATGTATCAAAAGACGTCTCCTGCTTCTACTCTTTTAAATCTGATGTTTCAAGTCACATATTCGTAAGCGGTAGGGGCAAGAATGAACTAACTTTGAGTTTTTTTCAGATAAGTTTAGCCTGTGCAGATCTCAGAGATCTTATTTATTCACTGCTTATTTTATTCGCTTACCGTATATACTCATGTATAAGCCAACTTTTTCAGCACATTTTTTTGTATTGAAGATGCCCCACTCTGCTTATACACATGTCATTGTCCCAGAAGATGCCAGGGGAGGGGGAGCGGCGGAGCAGCGGGTCACAGGAGGCAGGAGCCAGCAGCTGCAGTTAAAGCCTGTGCCCGCTGCTAAAGAGAAATGAATACAGTCGTAGCCACCGGCTTCCAGCAGCGGCCGGGCTATCACGGGTGCCTTCTCATTAAGGTAATGAAAATTCACCTCTCACCACATCCATAGGCGTGGAGAGAGGTGAATATTCATTACCTTAATGAGCAGGGATACGTGATTGCTCGGCCGCAGGAGCAGCTGGCACTGGAACAAGATACTAAGAGGGCATACAGGGAAGGCAAGTAGGATTTTTTTTTGTTTTTTTTATGCTTTGCTCATGGGGGCCACGCATGCAAGGATAGGGATGAGGAACCATGCATACAACGATCGTGATAAGGAGCCAAGCATACAAGGATGGGAATAAGGAGCCATGCAGACAAGGATGGGAATAAGGAGCCATGCATACAAGGATGGGAAAAAGAAGCCATGCAGACAAGGATGGGGATAAGGAGCCATACAGACAAGGGGGAGGTAGTGGGGCATATGCTGTCATTGGTGGCTTCTGCCCAGAGGGGTACATCATTCGTGCATTCATTGGAACTTGACAATGGTACGAAAGTGTCGGAGACCTCTGAGAACTGAAGGGTCTTTATGGACTTCTACGCAGATCTGTATTCCTCTGGAGTGGTCCCATCGGTGGGAGACAATATGGCATTTTTAGAGGGTATCATCTTGCCTAGGCTGAGTGAGGAGGATAGGGAAAGGCCCTTGGAGGGCCCTATCACAGACAAAGAACTAAGCCGGGCATTAGGGGCAATGTCAAGGGGTAAGGCGCCAGGAGCAGATGGACTACCAGCCGAAATATATAAAGAGATGGAGGGGGTGTTGCTGCCCAGATTAAGAGTGGTCTTGGAGGAGACTAAGAATAGGGGAATCCTGCAAGCCTCCATGAGGGAGGTCATAATATTTGTAATCCCGAAGGAAGATAAGGATCTACGAAGGCCTGAATCATATCGCCCGATCTCTTTGCTTACTACGGACGTTAAGCTTCTGGCTGGGGTGTTAGCGACCCGATTGACAGGTGTTATTTCTAAGTTAATACATCCAGATCAGTCTGGCTTTATGCCTGACAGGTCTACGGCAGTTAATCTAAGAAGGCTTTTTTTGAATTTGCAATTGGGGGCCGATAACGGCGGTCATAGAGTTATTGCTTTCTTAGATGCCCATAAGGCATTTGATAGCGTGGAATGGGGGTACTTGTGTCAGGTATTGCACTGTTTTGGCTTTGCTCCACAACTCGTGTCTTGGGTCCAGCTGTTGTATGCGCAACCATCAGCTAGAGTGAGAGTGAATGGTGAGCTTTCTCACACGATACAGCTACATAGAGGGACGAGACAGGGGTGTCTGCTCTCCCCTCTTTTGTTTGCTTTAGCCGTGGAGCCGTTGGCCGCCAAAATTCGACAGTCTGCCGAGGTCTCTGGGATTAAATATAGGTCGATAGAAGAAAAGATAGCGCTTTACGCGGACTATATACTGCTGTTTTTGAGGGACCCATGTGACTCATTGAGCAGTGCTATTCGGCTAATAGAGGGATTTGGTGCTTTATCGGGGCTAAAGATAAACTGGAATAAATCAACTCATGGTGGATGATACATGGGATGAGCTGGGAGATTCCACGGAAGGGGGTAGATTTAAAATTGCAGACCAATTCATATATTTGGGGATACGAATCTCTTTGCCGGTTACAAATTATTTGCATAAGAATCTGACACCGGTGGGAATTCTTAAGGCAAAGGTAGGGGCTTGGTCTAAACTGCACTTGTCTGTTGTAGGTGGAGTTAATCTTATTAAGATGATTCTGATACCTAAGATATTGTATGTTCTCCATAACTCACCTATCTGGATACCGTGTGGGACGTTCAAGCTGATCAACTCGTTATTTAGAAGTTTGGTGTGGGGAAACAGCACCCATGAATCAGGTTGGAGACGCTTCAGCGATCTAAGGACGCGGGAGGTTTGGCTTTACCTAATCCCAAAATATATTTTTTAGCGGCCCAATGTCAGCATTTAAAGGGCTGGGAGCATGAGACGTCTGCCAATGGGGTACAACTCTTGATAGAAAGGGTGACAAAAAGAAGTCCAGCGGTACAGTGTTTACAAGATGATTCCCTGGGGATGCTTGGGAAAATGTATCCAACATTGTTTCTGATATATAAAATATGGGGGAGAGTTAAACAAATTCGTGGGGTCACCTGTCATACTAGGTTTTCTACGTTGTGGTTTAATAATAATCTAGCGGAGTTTTTGGCGATGGGATATATACCAGAATGGCAAGCTAAGGGGATTCGATATGTCTATCAGATTTTAGAGCGGCGGGAGTTGAAACCATTTTCCCAATTTCAGTTGGAGTATGATCTTAGGACATCCGGGGGGTTATCAATATGTTCAACATGCATTTGTGGCTCAGAATAAGGGGGATTGTCTCAAAATCCAAAGTGACTTAGTATTGGAATATATCTGTGGAGTGGGGACAACGAGGGGTGTTATCTCCTCCCTATACAAGGATCTACTCCATACTCACTTATTGGGATATCCGATTGGCGCGAGGGCTAAATGGGAAAGAGAGTTGGGTCGCTTGGAGGATGAAACATAGGAATCTGTATTAGAATGGATACCCAAATTATCATTGACTGAACCGTATAGACTTTCCCAGCTTTATATTATACACAGAGTGTATAGGTCTCCGGATGTCTTATATAGAGCTGGGTTGAGATCTGATTCGGAATGCCCTAGATGTAGGAATGATAATGCTGGAATGTTTCACATGCTTTAACGTGTCCTAGATTGACTGCTTTTTGGTTAGTGGTTCTCAGCCGGATAGGAGCATACAGATGCATAATTCCAAGGGAACCAGTGGTGTGCGTGTTGGGATATGTAGAGGAGATAGTTGTGGATAACAAGTTAAAAATAGCAATCATTAGACTACTATACATGTCTCGGAAGGTCATAGCAAGAAACTGGATAAATGAGGAGCCTCCCTCGAGGGGAGAATACATTAAATATGTGGAGAAGGTCATTGCCCTGGAAACGAGAGTGTATCAGAAAAGAGGGAAAATGGTCTTGTATGACAAATTGTGGACGCCTTGGCTGGAATTGGGATAAGAGGAGTTTAAGGGAAGATAGGCCTGAGGAGGTTTCGCCTATACAATAATGGTTTATATGTTCATAATGGAAGACACTACATAATGCTAACGTATATATACTGTTACAAGACATGTTAAGAGAAGAGCGTGAGCTGTCTAAATGGGAAGGAGGGGGGAGGGGTGGGGAAGGGGGGGGTAAATGTTGGGGGAAAATTGAAAAATACATGTATTAATGTTAAATGTTTTATTGAAATGCTATACTTAATAAAAAACTATTTGAGTA